>NC_133772.1:64476125-64595201 GCF_003597395.2 Chelonoidis abingdonii | reverse complement strand
CCAGGGTCGCCCCTGGCGGGGAGCATGTGGGGCAATTTGCCTGAGCCCCGCAGGGGCCCCCACAAGAATACAGTATTGTAATTTTTTTTATGGAAGGGGCCCCCAAAATTGCTTTGCCCCAGGCCCCCTGAATCCTCTGGGCGGCCCTGGCCATGCTATCTCCATGTATCTTCTACATTTGTCCAAACCAGCAAAGTCGTGCTTCCTAGTCCATATCCTGGAGTTTCACTTCCATCCTAATACTTTCATTCTGAAATCTGTCTCTTCATGTAACTCCTCTTATGGCTGAAAGACATCTAATCTCAAACATCCATTGCCATGCTTCTGTACCATAAAACATTGAAGGGAGCTTTATTGTCTGTACAGTTGGACTTCTACAACCCTTGAGATGTCATTCCACATTCTTCCAGCATCCCCCAGCCTACACTGTATCTTATTTTCAAGTTCGTCATCTTCCAGAACCCAGCCACTAAGGTACTTGAACTGGTCAGTCTGGTTCATTTGTGCTCCATTAATCTCCATGTACAGTTTCCCCATGGCACCTCTATTGATCTACAAGATCTCAGTCTTAGAGATGCTTCTTTTCATGCCATGCCAGCTTAGCTGGTCATGTCACTGGTTTACTCTTTCCTTAGGAAATCCTTCTTTTGAGGATGCCCTTATTGCATATAGCATCTTCTCATCTATTCACATGTGGATCTTCCTGCCGACATAGTCCATCAATATGACACACAGCAGTGAATTTAGGGCTGAGCCCTGGTGCAGTCTGACTTTCACTTCAGAGGCACGTGTTCCAAAACATATTCAGATCATTGTTTTGGGTGATCTATGTAGGTTATTTCACATAGTAATTAAATACTCAGACATTCCATATTTCCTCAGCACTGATTTAAGCATCTGTCTGTCAACTTTACCATATGGCTTCTCTAGGTCTATAAAAGCCCAGAATTTATCTATTGGTGCTCTAGCCACTGTTTTGCTCACTGTCTCCTATACTAAATTGATGCTTCATTTCACAGTGTTGTTGTAGCTGTGTTGGTCCCAGGGTGTGAGACAGACAAGGTGAGTGAGGTAATATCTTTTATTGTACCAACTTCTGATGAAGAAGAACTATGTACGGCTCGAAACCTTGTTTCTTCACCAATAGAAGTTAGTCCAATAAAAGATATTATCTCACCCATCTTGTCTCCCAGTTTACACAACAGCAGTCTCAGCAGAAAAATTTGAGATCCCAGCAGTATAGTGTGCAACATTTTGAAGCATCTGTGAGATTAATTATTATTAATAATAAATATGGCTTTCATGAGCCTCTAAGAATCTCAAAGTGCCTCATAAACATTAGAGAACATTTCCCAGTTGAAAAATCAGATCCAAAACCAAATTTACCATAACATCATAGGGCTATTTGGATCTGGTGTCTGGATTGGCACATTAAAGAGAGTTCCAAGTTATGAAGTCTGAACCATGATCAAAATCTCCTGTAGTTTGAAGGGTATCAGGCCCAATATTCTAGTGTTGGTCCAACTGTGACAAATATTAATCTCAAAATCACCTCTGAAAGGTAAGAAAGTATTATTATAGTCTGACTAAAGAGGAAGCTGAATTACATAAGTGTTAAGATATTTGATGAAGATCATACATCGTATAAGTGGCAGAGCCAGGAAAAGAACCCATGTTTTTTGTTTCCTAGTGGCATTATCTAATCACTAGGCCAGACTCTCTCACTGTTTTCATATGGAATATTTTGTCAAATGCCATCAACAATTTGCTCAATGATTTTCGGGCCCTATGAGGTCAATCCCACAAATGCACGATTTTGCCGCAGAAGTGCAGTATTATAGGTACAACCATTGATGCTACTGACAGCTAAGATTGTCTGATAGTTCCCATTGATTCTGGTATATCCTAACTCTTGAGTGCTTAATTTTGCAGCCTGAACTTTCTTTTAACAACGTGTGTCTGTGTGTATCTGAATTAAATATATATGGATAATATTCCTGTTGTTGTCTATTTCGAGTTATCTTTCCACCTCCTATGTGTCCATTACTGTACTGATTCCAGTAGTGGGTAACACGTGCAGCTGTGGCTATCTTCATAATGAAACACATTAATCACTTTAAATCCAGTATATCTCCATTGTTTTCAGTTAAAATAATTCCAGATTTATGCTGATGTGCGTACTTGGCTACATATTCTGAGAGGAGATACAAAGACAGGAAAGCTCCAAAGAGCTCAACTAATCTGCTTCTTAGCATCCGTAAGTTAGCCAGCAGGAAATAGCAGTTCCCCTTCTGTGGTGCCTAAGGTCAGCTTCCTATGTCTGATTGACTCCTTATTTCCCATAGCTGCTTAAAGAATCCATTCTCTCTCTTGACAGGGAGACTAATAGGGCACTTCTGTGTTCTCTCCTTAATCAAGTTGTCATTATAGTGAACATATGATGTTCATATTTCAAACATCCACAAAGGTAAATGAGTCATATCACCTCAGGAAGGGATGCTGAGATAAAGTTTCTTGACATCTTAAATGACTGCTTCTTGGAGCAGCTGGTCCTGGAATCCACAAGAGGAGAGGCAATTCTTGATTTAGTTCTAAGTGGAGCACAGGATCAGGTCCAAGAGGTGAATATAGCTGGATCGCTTGGCAATAAAGACCATAATATAATTAAATTTAACATCTCTGTGGTGGGGAAAACTCCACAATCACCCAACATTGTAGCATTTAATTTCAGAAATGGGAACTACACAAAAATGGGGTGGTTAGTGAAACAGAAATTACAAGGTACAGTACCAAAAGTAAAATCCCGGCAAGCTGCATGGAAACTTTTTAAAGACACCATAATAGAGGCTCAACTTAAATGTATACCCCAATTTAAAAAACATAGTAAAAGAACCAAAAAAGAGCGACTGTGGTTAAACAACAAAGTAAAAGAAGCAGTGAGAGTCAAAAAGGCATCCTTTAAAAAGTGGAAGTTAAATCCTAATAAGGAAAATAGAAAAGAGCATAAACTCTGGCAAATGAAGTGTAAAAATATAATTAGAAAGACCAAAAAAGAATTTGAAGAACAGCTAGCCAAAGACTCCAAAAGTAATAGCAAATTTTTTTTAAATACATCAGAAGCAGAAAGCCGCCTAAACAGCCAGTGGGGCCACTGGATGATCAAGGTGCTAAAGGAGCCCTCAAGGATGATAAGGCCATTGCGGAGAACCTAAATTAATTCTTTGCATCGGTCTTCACTGTTGAGGATGTGAGGGAGATTCCCAAACCTGAGCCATTCTTTTTGGGTGACAGATCTGAGGAACTGTCCCAAATTGAGGTGTCATTAGAGGAGGTTTTTGGAACAAATTGATAAACTAAACAGTAATAAGTCTCCAGGACCTGATGGTATTCACCCAAGAGTTCTGAAGGAACTCAAATGTGAAATTGCAGGACTACTAACTGTCATCTGTAACCTATCATTTAAATCAGCTTCTGTACCAAATGACTGGAGGATAGCTAATGTGATGCCAATTTTTAAAAAGGGCTCCAGAGGTGACCCTGGCAATTACAGGCCAGTAAGCCTGACTTCAGTACCTGGGCAAATTGGTTGAAACTATATAAAGAACAAAATTGTCAGACACATAGATGAACATAATTTGTTGGGAAATAGTCAACATGGTTTTTGTAAAGGGAAATCATGCCTCACCAATCTACTAGAATTCTTTGAGGGGGTCAACAAGCATGTGGACAAGGGAGATCCAGTGGATATAGTGTATTTAGATTTTCAGAAAGCCTTTGACAAGGTCCCTCACCAAAGGCTCTTAAGCAAAATAAGCAGTCATGGGATAAGAGGGAAGTTCTCTCATGGATTGGTAACTGGTTAAAAGATAGAAACAAAGGGTAGGAATAAATGGTCAGTTTTCAGAATGGAGAGAGGTAAATAGTGGTGTCCCCAGGGATCTGTACTGGGCCCAGTCCTATTTAACATATTCATAAATGATCTGGAAAAAGGGGTAAACAGTGAGGTGGCAAAATTTGCAGATGATACAAAACTACTCAAGATAGTTAAGTCCCAGGCAGACTGCGAAGAGCTACAAAAGGATCTCACAAAACTGGGTGACTGGGCAACAAAATGGCAGATGAAATTTAATGTTGATAAATGCAAAGTAATGCACATTGGAAAACATAATCCTAACTATATACATATACAATGATGGGGTCTAAATTAGCTGTTACCACTCAAGAAAGAGATCTTGGAGTCATTGTGGATAGTTCTCTGAAATCATCCACTCAATGTGCAGCAGCAGTCAAAAAAGTGAACAGAATGTTGGGAATCATCAAGAAAGGGATAGATAATAAGACAGAAAATATCATATTGCCTCTATATAAATCCATTACCCACACCTTGAATACTGCGTGCAGATGTGGTCACCCCATCTCAAAAAAGATATATTGGAATTGGAAAAGGTTCAGAAAAGGGTAACAAAAACGATTAGGGGTATAGAAAGGCTTCCGTAAGAGGAGAGATTATTAAGACTGGGACTTTTCAGCATGGAAAAGAGGCTATTAAGGGAGGATACGATAGAGGTCTATAAAATCATGAGTGGTATAGAGAAAGTAAATAAAGATGTGTTATTTACTTTTTCTAATAATACAAGAACAAGGGGCCACCAAATACAATTAATAGATGGCAGGTTTAAAACAAACACAAGAAAGTATTTTTTCATGCAATGCACTGTCAACCTCTGGAACTCCCTGCCAGATTTCATGCAATGCACTGTCAACCTCTGGAACTCCCTGCCAATACTATAATAGGGTTCAAAAGAGAGCTAGACAGATTCATGGAGGATAGGTCCATCGATAGCTATTGGCCAGGATGGACAGGAATGGTGTCCCTAGCCTCTGTTTGCCAGAAGCTGGGAATGAGAGACAGGGCATGGATCACTTGATGATAACCTGTCTGTTCATTTCCTTTAAGGCACCTGCCTTTGGCCACTGTGAGAGGACAGGATACTGGGCTTGATGGACCTTTGGTCTGACCCAGTATGGCCGTTCTTATGTAGGTTGTTAATTTGTGACTCAGAACCTGAGAGGAAAAATATTCTAGTTGTAGAAAGAAGGAGATGCAGCTAGCAGGTATGTTAGCAACAAGAAGGTGGTCAGGTGCTTGTGTGCAGAAATGGTCCCCCTGCCCCTCACGGCACAGTGGCATGGACAAGTTAGCCTAACTGGGACAAGGACTGCAGTGGCTGTCCCAAGACATATGCAAAAGCGCATTGCCCAAGTTCTGGATGAGACCTTTGAAGAGACCACTGAGAGCACATCAACACCCTATTTTGCATCTAGGCATGCAAGCAGCTCTAATCCTCCTTGCCCCAATAGCCTGCACCGAATAACTTCCTTCCCAAAATAAAAGCTGCTTACCAGTAACCTCCTCTGGTGTTTGTCCTTCCCCATGCACCAGCCGCCGCAACTGACTACCTTCCTCCTGGTTTGAGAACAGCTCCTGGCTGCATGCATCTAGGGATTTCAGGATGTCTTCCTCCACCTCAGTACCCTCACTCCCGCTTTGCTTCTCCTCCTCCTCCTCCTGCCTTGTTGGACTGGGCTCTGAAGTATCTATGGTCATCCTTGGAGTGGAGGTGGGGTCGCTATCAAGTATTGCATCCAGCTCTTTGTAGAAACGGCTGGTTGCAGGGGCAGCACCGGAGCAGTGGTTTGCCTCACGGGCTTTGTGGTAGGCATTCTGCAGCTCCTTCACGTTAATCCTGCACTTCAGTGCATCCTGGTTATGGCCCCTTTCTGTCATGTCCCTTGATATCTGCCCAAAGGTATCGTAATTCCTATGGCTGGAGCACAGCTGGGACTGGACAGCTTCCTTCCCACAAACACTGATGAGATCCAGCAACTTGCCATTGCTCTACACTGGGACTCACCTAGCGCATGGAGGCATGGCCACCTGGAAAGATTCGCTGATAGCACTCCTCACCTGGCTGAACAAACAGGAAGGGATTTTTCAAAATTCTCAGAGAATTTAAAGGGCGGGTCTGATGATTGGTCACCTGAGGGCAGGACAGTAAAGTTCAAAGTGATGACCAGAGTGGCTAGCACAGGCATTGTGGGACACTTCTGGAGGCCGATCAGAGCACACTATAGGGCCAGGGCATCCATACCGGCACCGCGGTGCTTCGGCAGGGGTGCAATAAATGTTATTCCACTCGGCAAGGTGGAGTACCAGCAGCGCTGTAGCCACGGAGTCAGAGAGTTCTACATGCCTTGCAGGTGTGGACGGATAGTGAGCTAGTGCACACAGGGCTCCTTTATTGCACTGTAACTTGCAAGTGTAGCCAAGTACTTTGAGTTCAAGGAATTTTCAGCAGTTCTTATTATGTCCAAACTGGGCTGTCCTTCTCTGATCACATCATCATAAAGTGATTACCACTGACATCAAGACAATAAAAATATCCTGGAAATAACATATTTGCATGCATATGTTGCAGTCAATTTTCAGAATGAACATGTCAGCAGTTTCAAAGCTTTTAAACTGTCTCCTTGAATGGGTGCTGCAAAATCTTAGCTTTCTTTAATAAGTGATTTATTTTTAGGGAGATTTGGCAACAAACCCAGGCAGGACTGTCTTTAAATTACCTTTCTGTGCCGCTCAGTATCTAAAATACAGCTTAATATATTAAAACAATTTGAGTAGAAAAAAATTGCATTCATGCTGAAAAAGCTGACTATTAGGGATCTCAACCTAAACAATCAGAAGCAATTGGGATATGAACCTCCTCAAATCAGGTTTTATAATGGAAGAATCATCTCACCCTCCATTACAAGTGGCATTATGGGCACAACTGTAGAAACAATTGCTCCTGGGGTTATCAGTAGTCTGACTACATCAGTGTCTTGTCTGTGAATCCTAGATACTCTTTGACGGACTTGGATATTATTTTCAAATATATATCAGTTTTGCTGATGCTAGTCAAACCCAATTTCTTAATATCTTTAATAAAAAATTATACTGGGTCCAATTCTGTCTCATGTGACAGATCATGGACATACAGAGGTCAGAGCAACCCTTCCGAAAAGCCTTTGCTGGTGTAGGACTGGTGGAGCAGTTCAGTGCCACCACCTTGCAAGATGTGCTAGGGGTAGGATTGGGAGCAGAAAGGAGTGATTTGGAAAAGGAAGAGTCATGACTGGCCCCCGCTGCATTCCTGTTGTTCTGAAGCCCTGTAACTGACCATGCAAGGCTACTGTAGCTTAGCAAAACCCCAAGGAGCTACTCTAAATTGGACCAGGGATCGGATAAAACCCCCACGTAGGCCCAGAATGCAGAGGGTGCAAAGGTGGTAGAAAGTCACCTTTGCTCTCTTCACTTCCAGGCTGTTCCCCTGGGCTGTATTTCCTGAAAACCACAGATTCTGGCTTATTGTCTGTTGTTATAGGTCAAGGGAACTTCCAAAACAGAACCAAGTTTCCACCAGAATTAATAATTGTCCATAGACAGAAAGGTGGAAGGAGGAGGTGTCACTCATTATACTGCACAATTACCAACCTCCCATGGAGGCTCTTACTACTCTCATCTCACTTGTCTGCTGACTATGTTTATTGAGGTCTTCTTTAATGCTGGGGGTGTCCATGTATTTAGTACTTATTACCCAAGGACCAAAGCCTGTCATCCTGTGCAAGGACTGGGCTTTAAGTAGGAGAGTTCCATGGAATCCTCCCCACCTCCAGGTCTCAGAATATATATGCTCCAATAGATAGTAATAATATGCACAGCTACTTCAGCAGGGGACTTGAGATTTAGCCAATGAACCTGTGCAGCTGTGGATCCATAGCTATGCCCTTGCTTCTAGCCTTACCTGTTCCTGTTGCACCCCATATCCACCTTCTGCATAGGGTGCCCATACTGCCCGAAAGGGAAAACAGAACACTGCCTGGGGCTAGCCCAAGGCCCCCTTCCCCACTCCCATACGGGGCTGGCCCGAGCCCTGTGCCTCCTGGATGGGGCTGGCCCAAGGCCTCACACCCCTATGCAGGGCTGGCCCAAGCTAATCAGCTGGCAAGATCAAATGGGACAAATGCCCAGTTTTGCCAAAAAAGTCGGGATAGCTGGGACAGGGCTTAAAAAAGGGACTGCCCCGGCCAAAATGGTCATCCTACTTCTGCAGAATAGTGGTGCCATGCTCCACAGTGCACAGAATCTACAAATACTTTGACAGCCTGCCTACCCCCACACAGTAGAACTTCATTGGGTCTATGTCTTGACAGGCCCAAAGGCAGGATTTGGCATTGCATACACTATGATAAAAGAGCAGTACAGTACAGTCCAGGCATAACACTAGTGTAGTGCCAACACATCAGCCTCATATCTAGCACTGAAAATGCACATCTTGGCAAACAACTGCTGCGTTTTAAAAGTTTGCAGAGAAATGCAGTAGTGAGAAAGTGCAATTAGTATGGTACAAGTTCATTTTTCTAAAATGGTAAGAATAAACCAAGGAGCAAGCTAAACTTTCAATATAGAACCACTAGTGAGCCTAAATGAGATGGTGTCTGTTTTAGCTCTAGGCAAAGTGCCAAATGACATGACTAAATAGAGCATAGAGACTGAAAGGCAGGAACATTTTTAATAACCTTTCTTTGACAAGCTTAAAGCCATTTAAAGCTGAAACCTGTCCTAGACATGAAGCCAAGAAAATAGGCCCCCAGAGAAAGCTTGCTGCTGCACAGCTTCACCCCCTAGCAAAATGCATTATGCAGCAAAGCCACATAATACTTACTTTCCATTAAACACACACACACACACACACACACACCCTTTCATTACCTACTGCAGTAGTGACCTTTCAGTCCAGGTTTATTTAGTATTTACTGGCACAAAAGTTGGCTGTGGGCAGTAATTGTCTAGTTTAGAAACAGAAAGTCTCCTTTCTGATTCAGGGGACAGTAGCTGTACATTAAAAAATGCATGTAGAAGAGCTCAAACTGCACATACCAAATGACTTATAACTACATAATAAATAATCACAATGTTTTGTGCTTATACAGCAACTTTCATCTGAGGACTTCAAAGCAGTTCCAAACATGAAGCCTCTCAACATGAAAGCATTCCAAACCGGAAGCTTTCATTACACCGCTGGGAAATACTTTACAGATGTGTAAATTAATTAAACAGAGGGCCAGATTCTTGACTTCATTCTGTTCCTGTTTTGCTTCTCTACCATGGGGAAGTCTCCAGGATGCCTAACTAGCTCCTAATTAACACTCATCTGGAGCTGAGTGTGGAGAGCCTCAGGGATATTACAGAAGTATTTCTGCATTCTGGCGATTATCTAGCTGGTGGATGCCTAGTAGGAGGGATAGATTACAACAGCCCCAAGCCTGACCACATTTATATCAGGACTCGGGTCAGTTTAGGACCAGCCCTAGAACCAGGGAGAAACAGTCTTTGTGGACCACGCTTCTCTCTACTGCATCCAGCAGATATTGGGAACAGCTGAGAATTTAGGCCAGAGAGGTTAGAGGACTTGACCAAAATAATACAGCAAATCACTGGCAGAGCCAAGAGCCAACCTCAACAATCCTGACTGCCAGTCCCATACTTTTACCATTAGAAAACACTGACTCCTAGAAAATATATTTAAAATATATAGACTATAATTAGTAGCATTTGGGGTTGAAGGGGGATCTCAAAGTAAAACAAACTACAAGTCAGAATGAGTTTAATTCTGTAGAACCAAAAGTTAGAATTAACTATCTGTTTCTAAAGGACAAAATTCTGGCCTAGTTTAATCACATTTACTTCACTGTTCTCAACTGTTGAGATTTTATAAGAAGTGCCACAATATTTGATTTTTTTTAAAGTCCAAACTCCCAGATTATGTGAGAATCTCTGCTTTTATGTCTTCTTTAAGGTAAGTTTCTAGCACTCACGATTGTGGAGAAAAGCTGGAAAACATGAACTTTGAGGGTCTAACACCAAAAGGCAAATAAAAAAATCCAAAGTGTATCATTTTCTAAATCTCATGATTTCTGGGGGCCTGATTCATGATTTTTTAATGTTTTGGGTTAGAAGTACTAGAGATTGCAGTGGGTGTAAAACAGGGTAGAATTTGCACATGAAGTGCTAATTATGTGCCTGGTATTATTTACCATTCTACAAATATGGAAAAGAGAATGCTCAAAAGGTAAAACGCTTCCACTAAAATTGTCTTTTTCCAACACACTAGTGTTAATCAGAACTGCACATAGCAATCTGTAGTTCACTTACTTCTACAGGCACCATCTATTGCAACATATTTAGCTAATAAATTATATTTGTTTTCCAAAGATTCAGTTCATAAGAACATTTGTATGGATGCTGGGCATTTTCCCCTTGAGTCAAGGACTTCATGTTGTCTCAGCTGTTTCATTTTCTCCTCATCAGTCCAGAGCATTTCTGTTATAATAATTCTGAGCACCCTGTTTCTTTTGTTTCTTTGTAAGGCCACAAGGGCATGGAATCTGCTTTCACGCAGAGCATTTTTTCTTTCAGTTTTTCCATTTAACCTTTTCTCTGCTAGGTTGTAAATATTACAAAAGAAGAGTGAAAAAATAGCTTTTTTTAAATAGAAATTATTTTCTTGGAATTTGTTTAAATGTGTCAGCCTTGCAAAATATAGGGCCAGCTTCTGCCATGCTCACTCAGAAACAGCTGTGCCTTATTCCATGAGTAGCCCCATGGATTTTAGTGAGATTATAGGTAGAGTAAGGCACTTCTCAATATGAGTAAGGGTAACAGAATATGCCTTGTAAAGAGGTAAAAAGGTTCACAAAGCCTTATGTGTATAAAAATGTATTTCAATTACAATATTGGCTTATACTTGTTGGTAACCTTTACAAATTCTATTCAAATGTAACTAGTAAAACCTTTGTTTTTCTAGCACTTTATACGTTATACGCCCATCCATTCTTTTCTCCAGTACAGTTAAGGATATCAACTAAGGTGACCAGATGTCCTGATTTTATAGGGACAGTCCCGATATTTGGGGCTTTTTCTTGTATAAATGCTTTTTACCCCCCACACTCTGTCCTGATTTTTCATACTTGCTATCTGGGCACCCTACCCCCAAAAGCAGAATCCTGTTCTCAAATGTTTTTAAAATGACAAAAAAAATCTTATCCCAGGTTTTCAATTATCTTTTTGCCCTCTCTTCAATACACAAACTCCACCAAATGCACCCAAAATGTGAATAGTAAATGTTCTTTTTCTCATGTAATGTTACAGCTGAATTTGTCTTATTCTAGTTTTCTTCTCCTCTTCTACTCTTGTATAATTATTTTACAGATTCTATTAAAGAAGCATTTGTAACCACTAAAAGAATTTCCTTATTTGTGTCCCTCCCCTGTCTTTAAAAAGAACACACGGAAGATTCTTGTCAAATTCTTGTCTTTGAATCCTTTGAGTTTATTCCAGGCATGCTTGATAGCTCAAAGAGAAAAGTCTGACGACACTATACCACACATACAGTGCTACAACAAAAAGAGAGGAATATGGTTGTTATGTGAAGGTCTAAGAGGATGTCTCTCCTGCAGTGTCACTTGAGAGGCTTTTAAAATTTCCATTAAAGAAAGTAACATTTGCGAAGGATCTTCTGAAATTGGAATTCATGAGTAAGACATCTTCGCTATCGCTGAATGCTGATTAGCTTTCTGTATCTCTTGGATTTTAGTATTATTTGTTCACAAGAATGACAGAAACACTCAACACTAGTACCCTCTGTCTCAGACCATCCTTTGAGACCCTGTAATGGACAAGAGCTGACATATCAAGACCTTTGCTCTTTGTCTTCCAGATATATAAATCAGGAAATAGAAGCTGATCCAGTTTATTCACTCTTACTACTGAATAACTTTATCATAAGCTATATGCCTTACACTCTGCTGTGATACTTGTCCTGGATAGCCAGTATTCTGTCAAAAATGCCTCTTACAAATAAATCAAGGCTCTGAACCCTGGCATTAAAACCTGGATCTGGATTGAGATCCGAGTTACCGCTTCTTATCTAATGGGACAAATTTGAACATCAAATTCAAATATCTCCTGGATTTAGGGAAGTTACCTAGATCTTGAATAGATCTACAATTTTGGTTCTACCTGTTAGAGAGCTATGAATTTGAGATCCATGATTTTGGATCAATGCTTTTGGTTTGGGCCCATCTTGTCTAAAAGTATGAGTTAGAAAACTGCATTCCAAGATAGAATATTTTCCAAAGCAGAAATTAATGGATCACACTACAAAATAGCATTTCAACACAGAAAGGATGAGATCTGCAAAAGCGCTTCAGACTGGCCAAACTTTCCTTCCATTTTACTTAATGGGAGTTTTACTGTTGACTAGAACTAGCCAAAACTCAGGATATTTGGTTCTTAAGAAATTTGGATATTTTAAAATTGATTTATTTCAAATCTAAAGGAAACAATTTTTTTCAAAATTTCTCATGGAGTCAAAATCCCCTGGCTTTAGCCAGGGTTCTTAGGGCTGCCAAGCTTCCTGCTGTGGAGCCAGAAGCCAATCTCTTGGTTAGAGAGAGATTCTCAGGGCTTTCAAGCTCCTAGCACAGCAGGGTTGCCCCAAATCTGCAGACTTTGGAAACTTGGGCTCCCCAGCAGCCTGTCAAGTGAGCTGGAAGGGACCCTGATTGTGATTTGATGAAACTTTGTCTAACCAAAACTGCTTTCACAAGACATTTCAGGTATGAAGAATTGGCATTTTCTAAGCAGCTCTACCATTGACTTCACTGGGACCAGAATTTTAGGGCAGTGTCAACTGCTTTTGAAAACCCCATCCTAAATATATGTAAAGCAGTGAACTGAATCTCCTTTTCTCTTAAAAGGATCCTGATCCAAGGCTCCATTTCACTGATTCCCTGTCCTACCATTCCTAATACCAGCTGTCCCGACTTGCTCCTGAAAAGTGATATCTTGATACCTGATTATTTGAGTTTCAGTCAGGTAAGATACAACAAGTAACACAAGGAAAGCATAAACAGCGTTCACTAGTTGATAAAGGGTAAATCAAATAGCAAAAAAGGGAATGAAGGAATGTAGCAACTGGTGTGTACTGCCAAAAGAGAGAGCAATTTACAATAGTCCTATTCACAACTTATTGAACTCATATTTTGTTTAATTTTTTTTAAAGGAGGATCGATATCTTCCGAAAGAATATTTCTGGAAATATCCTATTGTGATATATTTAGGTTAGAATCTCTGAGGATAGAAATGCTATACTCTCCTTTATAATTCTATATAATACAATATTCCTTCCAATCTCACTAAAGAAAAAAGTGCTTCCCCCTTAAAGCAGTCTCTCTTAATCTAATGAGTGACAAAAACCTAAATACAAGTTGGTAGCATGTGTTTCTTGTTAGTTTGTTATTATTTATGCAATACCATAAATGCACATGCAATCCATCAGGACATGCATAAAAGACTTTTTCACAATACATTATTTTTTTTCTTATATAGCATCTTCCACCCAATGGTCACAAAGTGTTTTGCAAAAATTCATTAATTTAGCCTCACAATTCTCCCATGAGGTAAAGTATATCCACATTTTATGGGGGGAGGGGAAAGAAGGCACAAAAGCATTTACCCGTCTTGCTCACGGTGTCTCAGAAATCCTCCAGAGATGCTGGGAATAAAATACTTTGCTTCTGCATTCAGTTTTGTGACTCAACACAAGAGCATCCTTCCTAATCTGTTGATAAGCAGGGAAATGGGTTATCACACTGGTGTTGATATACCTTGGACCATTAGACTTTGTTACAATAATTCTTTTGGTATCTGAAAAGAGTTGGATGATATATCAAAGTCACCTTCTATTGTGGATCCTCACACAGTTAGAAAGGTTAGTCCAAAGTCTACTAAGGCTGTGGCTACACTGGCAGTTTTGCAGCGCTGGTAGTTACAGCTGTGCTCATACAGCTGTGTACGGCCAGCGCTGCAGTGTGTCCACACTGACAGCTACCAGCGCTGCAGTGTGTCCACACTTGCACCAGTTGCAGCGCTGTTGTGAGTGGTGCATTGTGGGCAGCTATCCACAGAGCACTGGTCCCATTTTGGCGCTGTGGGTTGTGGAAGGGGACGGAAGGGTGTGGGTCATTCCGCTTCCTGTTCAACGACCCCTGCTGCCAGGGAATCGGACCCCGCGCCTAAGAGGGACCTTTTTATTTATTTTTTTTTTTAAACTTACCCATCCGTGCGGTCTGCTCCATGGTCCCGCTCCTTTGAGTGAAGCGCCGGCGGGAGCGCGGATGGCCTGCTCTCCCAGCTAGAGCTCCAGCTGGGCGGTGGGCTTGCCGCGCTCCGGCCGGGGCTCCAGCCATGAGAGCGAGTCGCGGAGCTTGCCGCGCTCTGGCAGGGCTCCAACCGGGATTGCGAGTCGCGGAGCTTGCTGCGCTCTGGCGGGGCTCCGGCGAGCTCCGGCCAGTGCGGCAAGCCCCGCTCTCCCACCCGGAGCTCCGGCCAAGTGCGGAAAAGCCCCCTCTCCCTCTCGGGTTACTCTACCCTCCCCCTCCTCTCAGGCTCTGAACCAGGGCAGTAGAGTGCTAAGCGGTGACCAGAGAGGCTGAAGGAATGCTGGGAAAAGTCCTAATACCTGGAGGCCAATAAAAACGCTGGTGAGTGTCCCACCTGATGACCAGCACTGCAACAGCAGCGCTGGACTTGCTACACCAGAAGCAGACCCGGTGTACAGCCAGCGCTGCAAACAGGGAGTTGCAGCGCTGGCTGAGCTTTTAAGTGTAGACACCTGCTAAGTTGCAGCGCTGTAACCCCCTCACCAGCGCTGCAACTTGCAAGTGTAGCCATGGCCTAAGAGAACTAGCATTGCTAGTTGTATGGAAGGTCACTGAACAATTACAGTTAATAAATAGTACTGGAGCCCTGAGGGCAAAGCCTGAAAAAAAGAAAAAAGCTACATGTGGAACAGAATCCAGTACATGGGGGGAATCAGACAAGTGATGAGTGGAATTTTCTCTATAGTTGGCAGAATGTTTATATAGAAAACATTGTTGAAAGTGAGAAAAATCCAGACTTGTGAAAGGATTTTCCAAGTATTGGTGCCAAGGCAGTAAAAGTTTTGTTTATTTACTGCATAAGTGCTTAACATATAAACGAGACCTCACCTGTTGCTGGTCTAACATTCTCATGTACTTTTTCAGGATTTTTCATTTGTATTATTTGCTGGGTGGCATTTGTTTTCCTCAATCTAATGAATAAAGAATCTGAACAAAAAATATTTTGTTCCTTTAGAACATAGACCATCAGCAACCTTAGTTCTTCTATATAGCATTCCCACAAGCAGAATAGGCAGTCTGTTAATGTTGAACTATGAGTGATGTTTATGAACTCCTAACTTGGGTTTTCTGAAATAAAAACACATCACAGGGCTGCATGGGAAAATCAGAGAGCCAGCCAGAGTAGGTAAAAAACAGCTCTAAAAAACATTTTGATACAAAAATTGTTGAGAATGGTCTCATCTTTAGCTGGCACATATCTCATAGAAGAAGAAAATCTTGATAAATGCCCAAGCCAAGGGGGCAACATATTATGAAAAGATATCAAAATTCAAAGATATATGAAAAGATATCAAAATTCTCTGGCAGTTTTGATTATCTAGATAGCAGATATGTAGGGCTTTAATTTGGTCCAAAATAGGAGACTAGACCAATATGAAACAATTCCTGCCCTAGCTGGGATATAGGCTGGATAATCTAACAAGGCTTCTCCATATCTAACTTCTATGCTTCATTTCTTCAGTCATATGAATCAGTGTATTAAGAAGTATCAAGTACAATGAAGTAGAAATGAACCCAAAGATCAATGTGCATTGGAAGAATGTTTTTTTAAGTTTGTTTTTGCTACGATTGAAGATTAGGAGAACCCTGAGAGTCACTGAAGGCTGAAAGGAAAGAACACATCTCAGTCAGTGCAAAAAATACTTTGTGAACAGCTAAACCAGAAACTGAATGCTCCTGACTTCAAGATGGGAAGGATGCAGGGAAAACTCCTCCAGCAGCTGAGTTCTACATTGTCATTCATCACAGTTTTTCATATTTAGTCATTATCTTTGTGGTTGGCACTGTAAAAATCATAGAACAAAACCTCTGCCCCTAAGGAGCTAACAATCTAAATTAGCACAATAATGCACAGAGACAAAAAAATTCAGACACATCATTCACCAGATTTACACAGCAGATATACTGAGAACACTGATTGTAAAGTTAATTTAATATTTAATCTAAGAAACAGCGTAACAAAGACCCTGAAATCTACTAAAGATGTGATTGCCAAACATGCTTTGACATAGGAGACTTCAGCAGGCAAGTGCTAAGAAAGAATGATGAGTGTAACTGCTCTTAGGGGCAGCTAATCAAGGTCAGTCATCATCTAGCTTCAGGATATTCAGGCTAAAAATAATTTTAGTCTTCAAAGAACACTAGAGGCTCCTCAGGACTATGCAAGAACGTAAGGACTTCATGAAGACAAACTCTGTAATAGTTAGCCACTCTCTGTTCTCCAGCAGAGAGCATGACCTCTGAAAAGACCATGAGACCACTCACTAAGAATAGAAAGGTCCTTTTAATATATTATATGCCATGCTAAACTGTTTCACTAAAAATTTCAGGACAGCTATTTGGAAACTATTCCATACCTTAATATATTCAACAGCTAACATTTTCAAAGTTTTCCTTCTTCAAATCCCTACATAATGCAACAACAAGAATATACATTTAGTGTATCTAGTTTGATCAAAGCACAGGACGATACAATAGTGTTTCTAAGATCTCAGCTCATCAGCTCCTAAAGGACAAATAGGTTAACACCAATGGGAAAAAGAAAAAACAGTATTTCAATCTTGTCCCCTTAAATTTAGGACATGCCATCCTATGAGGACTCTGCTGCTATTCACACATTGCTTTGTAGTTATAAACCATTCTCTGTGGTGAAGTCACCACGCTGCTAGAGAAGTGACCTCAGAGTTTTAAGATATTTGCAAAACAGCAGTCCAGTTGGGGATCTTAAGCTATTTAATAAGGCAGCAGTTAGGCTGAGTTTTAAATAGCTACTTTTAAAACCTACAGCAAAACCTCCCCTGGTGACTGTTTTTTTCCCTAGGTCTAGGAGGTCAGATTAGTATAATTAAATGGTAGATTTCTGATAGATAATAACTCAACCCTTTTATGCTACTACATGTACTATTCAACCCTTTCCAAAAGAGACTCAGACTTGATGAATGCCTCACAGTGATATCCAGGAAACTTCAAATCTCACAGGTTGTTCTTTAAGTCAAATTCTGTCTCCATTGTTTTCCCCAAACTGAAATTAGGAAATATTGGCCCAAATTTTGCCCTAATCTAATTCCAGTGACTTCAGTGGGAGTTTTTCCTGCCTGTGCCAGGATTTAATTTGGTCCTAAAACTCTAGAGGCAAATAAAAGCAATAACCACTGCAGGTCAACTTTACTATCCAAAATGGAGAGGAAGTTCTCTAAGCTTTCCCGGAGTGCTGCCAAAAGAATTCTTGGGAAACACAATATGATAGCAATGAGACAACAGACTCAATCTCTGAAGAACTAGCTATTTGTGTTGTTGTTGTCTATTTATATTTTATTAACTTACTTACAGTGCTGTCAATGTACTAGGAGACTTACAGTTAGGAGAAGAGTCAATCATTGCCCCAGAGACTGTGCAGTCTAAGCAAGACAAAGTATGGACAAAAAGAGCCAGATGCTGGCCTCTGCTCTGACCCCTTTAGACAGCTCCACAGCATGGGACACGGCCCTCTTTATCAAAGAGGCTGGAAACCTTCCCTAAGGCATGGGGAAATACACAGCAGGTGAAGATCTAGCATACTGGTCTCTTTCCTGCCGGCGCTGGAGGCATGCCAGTACACAAGAGGACATGACCGAAGTGTGCTGTTCTCCAGCAATCCCCAGCTGGTACAAGGGGGTAGGGGACACTGGAACAACAGTGCTGCTCTAAGGTAAACCATGGAGCTGAAGCAGCCTCTTGTGGCCATGGGGAGTTCAAGGATGTCTAAAGATGCCATGCAGAGCTGCGACACAGCTGAAAATCTGAGCCAAGGGGTGAGGAATATAACAGTCATGTGATTTCATTAGTTCTTTTGGGCCCTTGACTTTGCTGCCTGTCTTGAAACACCTTAAAGGAGCTTGAATGTCAGAAGTTGCTGAGTACCATCCTCTGAAAATCAGGGCCCTTTAAGGTGCCCCCCAAAACTGAGGCACTCTAAAACCACTAATCAGTTTTGAAAATCTGCATCCTTTAAGTACAGTAACAAATAACACTGGGAAGGAGCGGGATGGGTTTCTCTAATAAGAAAGCAGTAGCTTATAGCTCCCCCCCAGAAATCAACAAAACAACACAACTGTAGTGGGGTGGTTACCCGCTCCTGCCCTTTGCAGCTTAAAACAGCCCAGGAGGGGGCTGTAGCTGGAGCCAGAAGCCTGGGCTGATGGCGGGAGTGGCTGCAGCTGGGGTCCACACCCCAAACTGAGCAATAAGGCTGTATAAGAAGGCCAGGGGAGCCAGAAGCAAAAAGAGTCTTCCTCTGGCTGCAGAGGAAGAAGGGCCTGGCTGCTGGGAACTAGACAAGGTACCTAGTGTGGAGCAGGGCTGGGGAAAGGCAGCGGAGCTGGGAAGCTCCTGCCTGGAAAGCCCCAGGCTGCAGCCTAGGATTAGGCCAAGAGGTACTGGGGTTGCAGGGTGCAACCCAGGGGTAGGCCAAGGCAGCAGGTCCAAACCCCTTTGCTGATGATGAGTGGCTGATACTGCAGTCTGCCCCAGGGCATGGGGCTAGACAATGACTGGCAGTAGCCAATACTGAAGCAAAGTGGGGATAGAGGGTGGGGGGTTCCCAGGGAGGGGAAACTCTAAGGAAAAGGGGTTGCTGCCAGGGGGCAGAACCCCATGTAAAAGGGCACCGGGTCCAGGGAGTGACACGGGGGCTAGCCGGGACAGGTGGATTACTAGCCTGCAGAGGGCGCTCCGAGCTGGAATATTGAGCTAATTCCCGAACTGACCAGCAGGAGGCAGCCGGGGGTGGGTGAGGCCGCCCGGTTACAACAATGAAATCCCACTGTATTAATTTCCTACCATTGGAAAGTACACCACAATGATTTAGTCTCCAGAGAAGCCTCCTCATCTTTCAAATCCCAGGGACAACACTGTTTCTATACAATTTTGTGTTTCTGTTGTTACCTGCAGTTGCCAACTATTGTTATAAACACTGATTGTTCAACAGAGGATAAAGAAGTGTCCTGGGACCTTACAGATTTTCAGATCCAAGTGCTTCTGCTTTAAAAACTATCACACTGAAAGGCCATCACAATGGGACATAAATATTATTTGGGACACATTTAGTGGGTCCAGGCAGCACTAACTAGGCTGAAGACTAGTTGACAGAGAAACTCAAAACGTAGTGTGGCCGGCCAGACGATAGATTGTCCTAACAGAGATGAAGCACACAGCAGCTGCTAGTAGTCACCACAAGCTAAATCTCACAGTAGTTCCCATAACAAAAGCCTAGCAATTTAAGGCCCTGTGTTGATGGACAACAAGGTTGTGTTTTTCTATCATGTTAGCTCAATAAGTTACCTTTCCACAACTGAAAAGTCCCTAATACATTTGAAGCCATACTAGCTGGCCCTGTTATAATCTATGCTTCCCCACAGGCTAGAACATTGCCAGCTAACATGGCTTAAAGGTGTTATCCTGCCTTTTAACGGGTCTTTTCAGTCCTATTAAACTAGCTTGATCATGAAAAATCACATGAAAAATCCTTTTTCCCTATCTAGTCATACTCTAAAGGTAATGTCCATGAAATGCTAAACCATTATAATTATGTAGCCATAAACCTCCCTCATTTCCCCAATTTGGACACTCTTATTCTGGACACTTCCAAAGCTACATAAGCTAAATTGGAAGGCACTCTTATACTGGAACCAGAGTGTCCACATGGGAAATTATACTGGTATAACTATAGCGCTTTAAATACACACCTTACCTTATATGGGTACAACTTACCAAGGTGCTGATGTTGCCTTATATAATTTTCAAATATTAATTGAAAAAGAACAAGCTTAAGTAATGAGTGATTATGGATTTCAATGGGACTGCTCAGAGTAAGGAACTGTTCATACGAAGAGTGATTAAAAATACTGGGACTGTTCATCTTAGAAAAGAGATAACTAAGGGGGGATATGATAGAGATCCATAAAATCATGACTGTTGTGGGAAACTGAATAGGGAAATGTTATTTATCCCTTTAGATAACACAAGAACCCGGGTTCATCCAATTAAATTAACAGACAGCAGATTTTAAAACACACAAAAGGAATTACTTTTTCCACACATCACACAGCAACCTGTGTAACTCATTGCCATAGAATGTTGTGAGGCGGCAAAAGTAAAACAGAGTGAAAAAAAGAATTAGGTAAGTTCATGGAGGATAGGTCCATCAATGGCTATTAGCCAAGATGGTCAGGGATGCAACCTATGCTGTGGGTGTCCCTAAACCTCCTCTACCAGAAGTTGAGACTGGGCGACAGGAGATGGCTCATTTGATAATTATCATATTCTGTTTATTCCCTCTGAAGCATTTGGCACTGGCCACTGTCACAGACAGTAGACTGGGTTAGATGGTCCATTGGCTGTTCTTATCATATTCATTATGAGCAAGTATCAGAGGGGTAGCCATGTTAGTCTGGATCTGTAAAAGCAGCAAAGAATCCTGTGGCACCTTATAGACTAACAGACGTTTTGGAGCATGAGCTTTCGTGGGTGGCGTGCATCTGACGAAGTGGGTATTCACCCACAAAAGCTCATGCTCCAAAACGTCTGTTAGTCTATAAGGTGCCACAGGATTCTCTGCTGCTTTTACATTATGAGCAAGGCTCTTATAATCTGTCCCAGCCTGCTTTGCTGTAATGAGCCAAAGCCTCAACAGGTGTACATCAGCACAGATCCATTGTGGGGCCACACTGATTTATATCATCTGAGGATCTGGCATAACATGTTTTATTAATGTAGATTGATAAAATGGTCTTATTTGCATGAGCAATGCTTGATCTTGTGAATAAGGGTGGGCAGGAACGACTCCACAGTTTGTTTAGTTTTGTATAATTACCAGATAATAGCAATAAAAAGCCAAACTTACGATACAACTATATACCTTAATTCAGTCAGTAATTCCTTTCCTAGCAAGACTGTAGAGAAACAGTGCAGAATGTGACAGAGTTAATTCAGCCACATATTTCAAAAAAAAGCTAGAAAAATTACGTTAATATAGTAAGTCTGTAAAAATTCCAGGTTTGACTCAAACTTTCAATGCCAGGAAATTCAAACTTATAAATAAAACTATGGGCCAGCTAGCCAGTTGATGTAAATCAACATACTTCTTTGGATTGGAGTGAAGCTATGCGGATTTACACCAGATGAGGATTTGGCTCTATACCTTTAGCTCATTCTAATGTGCTCATATATTGCAGACCATATGGTATCTAAGAACATCTGTAATAATGAGGATCTCAGCGGAGGAGCATATCAATTGAAAAAAATCGTCAGTTCCAAAGGAAGACTCAAGGATTGAGTTTCAGTTTTGAATCTAAATTGTCTGTCTTAAAACAGATGATAAGGATCTATGGACTAGAATCCAGGATTGCAGAGCCTGGGATGGCTGACATTCCGACAATGCAACTGTGAGGTGATACAGAATCACACCCAGGGAGCACTTTGGAGAGCAGGTGCCACAGGATGTACCACCCAAGGGACGCAGAGTGACAGTACCTGAAGCCCTCTGATTGGGCCAATGCCCTATTTAACCCTGGAGGGTGCCCAGAAAGTTGTCTTGGGACTTTGGACCTGCTGTGACTCCAGACTTCGCCTTGTCTCCTGATCTCCGGTCTCTGACCCCAACTTGGCTCTGTCCCTGATTCCTGCCTCCTGATTCCAGCCTGGTACTGCCTATGATCTCTGTCTCCAAACCCAGCTTGACTCTGATCCCAGCTCTTGCTTACTGAACCTGGCTCTCGAAATTCTTCCGACTGCTGCTCACAAACTAGCATCCCTGATGTGTGGACTCTAGCCTAGCTGTGACTGCTAGGCCAGATCATCTACACCCTGGTCCCTTACACAGACTGTTAATATTTTAACAGAATTATTGTTTGTGGATTTTCCTTCCCTTTTAAAATAAGTTTTAAAAGATAAAACAAAAGCTCATTAAAGAATCTACAGGATGGACCATGTATTAATCTGAAAGACCATAAGAAATTTTATTTTATTCTTAAATAGGAATTTATATATTTTAAAACATGCATTTTAGGGACCTTATAATATTTTACATTTATACATCAAAGACCAGATTTTCAAAAGATCTTGGCACCTTAATGAAGAGCCTGGATATAAAAACTGTTCTGGTGCTCTTCTCATCTTGGGCTGAGAATGGAAGAAGTCTGCTATATCCCTTTAAATAGTGCAGCATGCTTCCCATTTGCACCCAGCCAGCTCCAGTCTTCCCCATTTACTTGCTCGTGATAGATGAGCAATGGGAGCATTGCCCCTAGACTTCACCCCCCATCACTCCCACAGCTGTGTTCTGAGCCACGAAAAGTCACTCTATGGGCAGACTGAGGGCTTTTATTCCCCACTGCTCTCTTGTTCAGCCAAGTTAGACCTAGCTACAAGCTCACTCTAAGTACTTCCTTTTTTTATGAGGCTGAATACATTATGAACAAAAATAGGCTGATGCAGTTGAAATACATTATCATCCATTTCAGTACACATCCTTAAAAAAGCACCACAATAACAAAGGCTAAACATCAATCTTCTGAACTGTACTCATGCAGAAGGGAATCAAATCTGTGTGTCATGTTAAAATAAGCAGAGAAGGAAACATTTTAGTTAATGAATGTGAACGTACATATTCACAATGGGGCTTAAAAGAAAAAAATACAATTTACCATTCTTGATAAAGACCCTAAGGAAATAAAGCAAACAACATTTAACGGAGCTCGACTGTCATTTGTCACTAAAATAATGAACAATAAAACAGTAATTAAATGCTCTGAAGATTACCTAGTAAAGTATTATGATTCATTAGTTCCAGATATGTTATTTTAGATTGAAATAACTATGATATAACCTGTAATTTTTGCATTATTTTATTTTACAGTCAATGTACGATGTGATCTAATGGACAGAGCACTGACCAGGAGTCAGAAAACCTGGATTGTTACAAGCTCTGCCACTGGTGTATGATCTTCACTTCCTCTCTCTCTGCCTCTGTTTCCCCTCCCACCCTTTGCCTTGCCTAGCTCACGTATAAGTTCTTTTGGATAACAACTGTTATAGAATATCAAGGTTGGAAGGGACCCCAGGAGGTCATCTAGTCCAACCCCCTGCTCAAAGCAGGGCCAATTCCCAACTAAATCATCCCAGCCTAAGGAAGGAGATTTCACCACCTCCCTAGGTAACCCATTCCAGTGCTTCACCACCCTCCTAGTCAGGGGCAGCTCCAGCCACCAGTGCAGCAAGCATGTGCTTGGGACAGCAAGCCAGGGGTGGAAGGGGGGGCGTGCTGGTCATCATGAGGGCAGCAGTCTGGCAGCCTTCTGTGGCATTTCTGCAGGAGGTCCGCCAGTCCCATGGCTTTGGCAGGAATTCGGCAGCGAGTACGCCGAAGGCGGGGGACTGTCAGATCACCCGCAGAAACACTGCCGAATCCACTTTACCGGTGGACCTCCCGCAGAAACGCCACTGAAGGCCGCCTGACTGCCATGCTTGGGGTGGCAAAAAACATAGAGCCGCCCCTGCTTCTAGTGAAAAAGTTTTCCCTAATATCCAACCTAAACCTTCTCCACTGCAACTTGAGACCATTATTCCTTGTTCTGTCATCTGGAACCACTGATTAGCACAATGCCTAGCACAATGAGCCCTGATTTTGATTGAGGCTCGTAGCTGCTACTGTAATACAAATAAAGATAAAAATGGGGATGGGGAACACAACACCCTATTAATCAATTAACTGTACTGTAGGAATGACATTCGTCATTGTGCAGAAGGCCAGCTCAAGGCCTGTGTGCTGCCTAAATCCTATACTGAGGTTTTAAATGGGATGAAAGTGATGCAGAGGCCTTGTGCTGGCCTTTGCACAGGGTGAATTTCACCCTTAGGGCACAGTCTGGATAATAGGAAAGGCCTTCTTTAAAACATCATGCCTCCAGCGATTTCAACTACTCTCTTCCTTATTACCGCAACAACCAACCAGATTTTTTGAATTAGAAGTAAAAAACAAAAAAGGTCTGCTGTGAGTGTGCGTGTGTGTTCTTTTAATAAGAAAATAACAGTGTGAGCTGTTGCAACAGTGACAAGGGAAGAGCAATGAAGAGGAGAGGGAAAGAAATTCTGCAGGTTAAAAAGAAAAAACCAAATAAACTAAATGTGTCGGTGCAGATGGCAGTACCTAATATGATAGAATGGGAATTATTATTTGTATTATTGTAGCACCTAGAAGCTCTAGTAATGGACAAGGATGTTGTACAAACAGAACAGAAAGGCAGTCCCGCACCAAAGAGTTTACAATCTAAATAGACAAGACAGACATGGGGTAGGGGAAGGAATATAAACACACAGGCAGAGTGAATAATGGGATGGCAGCAGGGGCACCTCTAGCTTTTTTGCCGCCCCAAGCATGGCAGGCAGGCTGCCTGTGGGAGGTTCCTAGTCCCACGGACTCGGCAGTATGCCTGCGGGAGATCCGCCAGTCCTATGGCTTCGGCATACCCGCCACCGAATTGCTGCCAAATATGCGGGACCAGCGGACCTCCCGCAGGCAAGCCACCAAAGGCAGCCTGACTGCAGCCCTCATAGTGACCAGTGGGGTGCCCCCTGCAGTTTGCTGCCCCAGGCACGTGCTTGGAGTGCCGGTGCCTGGAGCCGCCGCTGATGGCAGCATTTATTCCACAATTATTGGGAGGGTTTAGGTGTCATCTGAATGGAAAGAAAGGGTAAGGTAAGAGGGTGAGGAACCAGGGCCGGCTCCAGCGTTTTTGCCACCCCAAACGGGGGGGAAAAAAAGGCTGTGACTGGCAGCTGCTCTACCTCCGCCACTTCATTCTTCGATGGCAATTCGGCGGCAGGTCCTTCCCTCCGAGAGGGACTGAGGGACTTGCCACAGAATTGCCACCGAAGAGCCAGACGTGCCGCCCCTTTCGGTTGGTCACCTCAAGCACCTGCTTGCTGCACTGGTGCCTGAAGCTGGCCCTGTGAGGAACAGGGCAGAGGAGAAGAGGGTAAGAGGGGCAGGTATGGAGTGAAACTGAAGTGTAGACAGGAAGAGGGAAGAAGGGTTAGAGCAAATGGCCTATCAGCGCAGTACAGAGAAAGTCCAGTCAAAACTACAGATAGTTCTCCAAGGAAGGCTAATGGCATTTTGGCTGTATAAGTAGGGGCACTGCCAGTAGATCGAGGGATGTGATCATTCCCCTCCATTTGACATTGGTGAGGCCTCATCTGGAGTACTGTGTCCAGTTTTGGGCCCCACACTACAAGAAGGATGTGGAAAAAATTGGAAAGAGTCCAGCCAGAGGGCAACAAATATGATAGGCAGCTGGAGCACATGACTTTATGAGGAAAGTGAGGGAACTGGATTGTTAGTCTGCAAAGAGGAAGGATAGGGGGGATTTGAAGCTGCTTTCAACTACCTGAAAGGGGTTCCAAAGAAGCATGGTGTTCTCAGTGGTACCGATGAACAAGAACAAGGAGTAATGGTCTCAAGTTGCAATGGGGGGCTTAGTTGGATATTAGAAAAACATTGGTGTCACTCAGGCGTGGTGAGCACTGGATATGGGGTAACCTTGGGAGGTGGTGAGAAATCTCCTTCCTTAGAGGTTTTTAAAGTCAGGCTTGACAAAGCCCTGGCTGGGATGATTTAGTTGGGAATTGGTCCTGCTTTGAGCAGGGGGTTGGACTAGATGACCTCCTGAGGTCCTTTCCAACCCTGATATTCTATGATTCTATGACCAACTTTTCCTGCTTTGGCTGCTTCTGCCCCTACCAGCTGGAAACCTTGGTTGGCTCCTTTTTATCATCAACCTTTCTATTATGTCATATCACAAAAAAGTACCATGATGAATCTCAGTCAAATCATGGTCAACCTTTTTTTTTTTTTGAGTGTGTCAATGAACCACAATAGTCAAGGAAACCCTAGTTTTTCCTAATGACAATCCAAAAGCCTTCATTTTACTATCAGATAAAAGTAAATTAACCCTGATCTTACACTGGAATCTGTTAGCCCAGACCTCTGCACATTTGGAGAATATTATTGAGATCAATGAGAACTCCTCATAGGGGCAAGTATCCTCTCTAGCAAATCTTGATCCAGGATCTGGGCCTTAAATTGCAATTCAGCAAAGTACTTAAGCAATTTACTGAGTAATTTGCTTAACTTCATTGGGACTACTCATGTATTTAAAATTTCTCATTTGCTTAAGTGATTTACTGAATCGGGAACTAGGAGCCCATCTGAGAAATATCATCTTGTAAATACTGTACCAGATACAAATAATAGGTAATAGAGTTCATGATGTCTCAAATCTATTGAAACAAAAGACTCTGATATAACTATGTATCCAGCCATGAGTGTTCCCAATTGACTCCGGTCAGTGGGATTTCAGAATTAGCAATATTCCAAAATATGCAAGAGACCCTAAACAGAACCAAAAGAAATATTTATCTGATGGAGTCTAGCCTGGAACCTTTTTGTGCATGTAACTCTGGAGTTGGAAGAAACATAACAAGTTTAGCTGAAACTTTAAAATAGCATTTGAGGCTGACCTGCAGGTTGGCTCCAAGACATCTGATTGCATAGAGATATTTGAACCAATAGCTGAGGTAAAACTTACTTTTTTGGTGTGGTAGAGAGATGATAGTAGTTACCCAAAATATATGGTCTAGTACCAAAAAAATAGGATAATTAAAATATTTATCCAAACATTTGAGCTATTACAATCCCCACCCTTTGCAGAGTGGAAGTTGATGTTTCTCATCATCTTCCTTTGTATCAGAAGAACATATACTGAAGTCGATGGACTTTAATGGGGCCAGGATTTCAAGGGCAATCTAGGATGATGTATCATTTTCTCTCAGTTTGTAATAACAAATACAGTAATCTAATGAAAACAGTTCCCCACTGTTTCAGCAGAAAGAAGAGATGTTGTGGTAAGTAATAATTCCTCTTCGCATGACCCTGTACCAAATTACAACTGAAAACAAACACCACATTTAATATATCTTTTCTTTGAAGTAGCTGTCAGTTGTGTTTGGCAGTTTGACAGGTGCAGAGGAAATCACATTATGTACTTCCTATGAGTAAATTCACACCCACAATACGGTAAGAAACTGGATAAAGCAACACACCGGCTGACATTGCAGATGATCTGCAGGAGACTCTAAAATATTACCTGTGCCTGCAGCATTGAAAGATCAGGATAAGTTTATAACAGTAGGAAAGTGTTCCTCTTGAGCTCTTTTGTAATCAAACCAAAAATAAACACGGATTTGCTGTTTTAGGGTCTTTTCCAGCATTCTTGGCCCCCAAATCAGGAAAGCACTTAAGCATATGCTTAATTCCATCCCTATTCAAGACAGCACTTAAAGTATGTGCTAAAGTGAAGTCCCGAAAAGAGATTCTTGCCTAAATCAGAACACCATTTCGGGAAAAGCCTCACTGACATCAATTGTGCCTATTTTAGGACTGTAGGTTTGGGCCTTTGCACAATTCTTGCAATAGCTGAAGCAGTTCTAGCTACATATCTGTCACCAGAAGTTTAATGTCTTAGCAAGTCAATACCATTTGGCCCCAGTACTTTGAGCTGAAAAATCTAGGCTGTCATTCAAATAAATGTCTCTAGCACATATATAGTTTCAAAAATAAGGTTCAGGCTGTGAAGTAAGTGTAAACCAATGAAGGTCTGTCTGCCTGAGTCTTCAGGCAGCAGAAAACAATAACAATAAGAAACATGAACTCCCCTTATTTGTCTCAATGGGCTGTTAACTCTGAAGCCAAATGATTAGCTAAGAGTCAACTATCAATTATTTCACTGGGATCACAGAACACAAGAATGGAGAGGGATGATTATATTGTGAAGAATTGATTACTATACATGGTGTCTCATTTTGGAGTACCATTTTGACAATTCAGATGAGTACGGCTAGGAAAGTACCATTATATTTCCTAGTTCAACCCAGCCAGTCGTTAATAAAGTTATATTGTTACAAATAATGAAAATATATATGGTACATGCAAGCATAGAGTAGACAAGGACTTGCAAGTCAATAAGGTGAAAAGTAAGGTATAAGACAGGCTTGAGAAAAGTATGCCTATTTCCAATTCTGGTGAACTAGTTAATTCTATTTCAGTGTAGAAATATGTACATCGTCCAACAACAAGGATAGCCTATGTAAATAAACAATTATAATTTTGGTTTGCCCTGTGTGATCTCAATGCCATTGAGAGGACAGAAACATATTTTTTTCCTATTTAATTTGTGTGAGAGATTGAGTAATCATATTTGTCAATGTATATTTGGGTTGGACTTTTTTTTGCAGACAGATAGCTGTTGCAGAACAATATCAGCAATATGCTGGCTCCTGACAGCAACAACCTCAGCAACCTATTGATTTCATAGCAAAAATTTCAGGATAGAGCCACTTCATCAGAGAGAGTGAAACCTAATTTCACTCACTCACCAGAGAAAGCCTAATTAACTGGAAGACATTTCTACTGTAAACCTATTAATTTTGTAGTATCAGCAAACCTTCTGAAAGGTTTTAGCAATTTTGTCAGACCTTGTTCCCTGAATATAGAGAGAATTAAAAGCTGGAAAAATGTATCCTGGTTATCCATACTAAGGATTTCACTTATGATTATAGGTATAGTGCAGTTCACTGTAGTGTCATTAAACACAAGTCAAATTTAAAAAAGTACACCTCTACCCTGATATAACGCTGTCCGTGGGAAACCGCTTTATATCGAATTTTCTTCAATCTGCCGGAGTGCGCAGTCCTATGGCCCTCTTCCCCTACCCCCGGAGCACTGCTTTACATGTTATATTCGAATTCATGTTATATAGAGTGGCGTTATATCGAGGTAAAGGTGTAATAAAACCTAGAATTGTGAAACAATATAGTAAGGTCTCAACCTTGCAAAGACTTAAACAGGTGCATATCTCTATGTACTGGGTTGTGATTAGTCCCACTGAAGTCAATGGCACTGCTTTCAGAGTGTGAAATTCAATGCATACATAAATCTTTTCAAGACTGGAACCTAAGTCTATATTTTTATCTGTCTCTATCTATGCCCCAAAATAAAGTGGTGGAGGAAGTAATATTTAATTCTAAGTGGAGGCTAGATAACTTCCCCCTCCATACTTCAGGTATGTAAAAAAAAATCTAATAAAATAAATGGGTTATACTTTATCACATGTTTAATAATGCACTTTTAGAAACTTATTTATTTATTTAGGCCCTGGTTCAGCACATTCTGGCTTCAAACTTGTGCTTAAGTCACCTTTACTTCAACAGGACTTAAGCAATTGCTTAAGGTTAAGCATGGGTTGAAATGGTATAGAGGCAGGGTACAGTCCTCTAGATCTAGAACATGAGGTGAGCTGTTCTATTCCTGCGGAAATGCATCAGTGGGCTGCCCCACATGTGGGAAGCATGCAAAAGCCACTTTGGACCCTTAGCAAATTCACTGCTGTTTGTGAGAGAAACAATGCACATCTTCCTAGCCCCATCTGTGGCTCTGACTCTTTGTGGGCCTGGAGCACAGGAAATCATTGCTGTGGAGAAAGTTGACTCTTTTACCCTCCTCCACATGAAGATCCATATGTGGTTAGTTCCCCTCAGACGTAGATCCTAGTGAAATTTTCCTCCCAAAGATCCATATAGTACCAGTGGTTTTTAACCAGTGGGGTACTCTCAAAAAGATGGCATGAAATATTCCAGTGATAATATTTATAAAGTGACTCAGTTAAGCTATCTGGAACTTTACATACACAATGGAAAATATAACATAACACCACACCATAAATCATAATACTAAAAATCCAACTCAGAAATTATATCCAGAGTTGCCTTCTTTTATCTCTCTAGGGATCTGATAATCAACTGTATAGCTCTGCAGCTACACTGATTTACAGGACCTGAGGTTTTTGCCCCTAAAACCATGCAAATCTGGGAACAAGGCACACAAGAACAGAACTCCATATATTCCTGAGAATATTGGCATCTTTAGTAGTAATAGAGTTACCTTTCTAATGCTGTGTTTCATTAGCAAATCTACGAGAGGGGGGAAAATCAATATGACTTCCCCTATAAAAATGTAGGAGATAGATTTAATATATAAATCTTTGTTTGTTTAGCTGTTATAGGACTGATGAATAAGTACCCAAAACTAATTTTACTGGCATATAGCAAATGTAATTTGCAAGTATTATGTTACCTGTATAAACCATACATATGGTCCATACTGTTACAATGTAATCAGTCTGTGGGAACTATAATGTATAGTCCTGGAATAATGACAATGCACATAAATTATGCAAGGTGTTTCTAATCCCCTCAATATTTCAAGAAAGGAGACAGCCATTAGGTAACAAGAAATGTCTCCTACACCTTTCTGACAGATGAGACATGAACATTATTACTATTTTCTATTCCTCCAGGGCAGGTCACCCTTTCAGTTCACCACAGTAATGTGCCTCTAATTCCCAAGGCTTCATCACTTTTTCAGATTTAAGCATTTCATTCTGGTTGAAAAGCTACTATTTTCTACTTGTTTGATATGAAGTTAATTACTTTTCATTCTAGCTCTGCCAAAGGAATAAGGATTTGACTTAGACAAAGTTTACGATCAGAGCACATGGTTACCAACAATTTCATTAAAAGTAGTGTATTAAATACCTATTATATACTTCTTTCTTAAGGGTTTTATTATTAAAGGTTGCCATCACTTTATGACGCATGTAAAAAATGATTGGATCTCACAATGGAGGAAAGATAGACTTGCAATTAAGGCTCTGGACTAGGACTCCATACAGCTGGGTTAAGTTTCTGGCTCAGCCAAAGAATCCGTGTGTGACTCTAAGCAAGTCACTTAGGCCCAGATTTTTAAGGGTATTTGGGCTTTGATGTGCTCTGCATTGCAAAACCTAACTGATTTAGGCACTTAAGAGCCCAAATCCCATTGACAGGCAATGTGATTTAGGCTCCTAAATATGTAAATCTCTTTTAAAAATTAGATTTAGTTTCCTAAACAGGCCTTGGACTGCTGAGTACAGCAACAAATTTGGGCCTTAAGCCCAGATCTTCAAAGGCAGGTTAGCCTCCCAACTTCCATTGATTTCACTAGAAGTTAAGAGCCTAAATACTTTTTAGGATCTGGGCTTTAATCTCTCTATGCCTCCGGTCCCCCATTTATAAAATAGAAATAACAATCCCACTTTGTCTGTTTAGATTGTTAATTCTTTGGATCTGGGACTATCCTTTAATATGTATAAGTTTACAGCTAGCACTACAGGACCCTGATATTTGGGTTTTTGGATTCTACAATAATAAAAATAACTATCTTTAACTAATTACTATCTCTAGGACTTGGAATATATATGAACCATTTTCTGGAACTTGTTTTTATTAACAAAGAAAACATGACAGAGTCTCTGACTGAATGGGTTTTAAACTAGCCTGTCATATGTATTAAACCCGAGATTTTGCAATTCTAACACGTGACTTGGCAATAGACACAATGAAAGTTATATCAAAAAGATAGTCAATCCTTCCATGAAATAACTGGAAAGTATATGGAAGGCATATGCAGGGGGTTGTGTATTTTAGAAAGAGCGTACTGAGTACAGCAACCTTTAAATACCTTTACAAATTTGGGCCTTAAGTCCAGATCCTCAGACTGCAACTTGAGGATATAAGAGCAAGAAAAAGGAATTCATGCATTTTCCTAACAAACAAACAAAAAAACCCATCCACCCGTTGACAGTCTGAATGTGGGGGAGGATGCGGTAGAAGGGAAAAGAGATATTGTGCATACTACTCCCATCTTACACTGCTTTCTTACCCAGCACATCTCAGCAATCCAGTACCCTAACTGAGTCAACACCAGACTCATGACCTTGGGAGTAACAGATGAACTTCCAAAGCTTTGTACTACCGGCTTGGTTTGACAAACAGTGACGAGAAAAAAACGTAATACAGATTTATCTAATAGATAATACTGTCTTTCTTTAGCTTTATTAATTAATTATTAGTTGAATTACCGTTGGGAAATTAAAAAAAAAAAAGATAGATTACAAATTACATGGGCAAAAAAGTTCAAATTCCATCTAGTTTTTGTGAACCCAAAACTATTTTGGGAAGCTTGCCCCATTCCTAGTTCTTACAATATTTTTTAAATCACTATTTCATTTGGAAACCAACCTACTTAAAGAGTTGACTGTAATATGCAAGATTCAAAGAGTGGAATGATGTATATGAATCTTAATCCTGTGGTTTACATTCTGAGATATCCTGCTGAAAGTTCAACTTGATTCTGGCTTTTAATTCTGTATATAAAAGAATCAGAATAAAGAATTTTTTAAATAGCACTGTGGATTGTGCATTTTCCTGCTACAGTGGTAATGTAGAAAGTTGGTGTTATAACATGTGCATCCTATATGCAAAAGGGAAGATAAAATTCACTCAGTTATATCCCTCTTTGAAGTGATTGTGACTGAGTGTATTTTATTCAATATTATTTGGAGAATATTGTACTTTTGCAATGCTATAGAAATCCAATGACTCAATTAATTATATCACATAATTCTACTTTGACAAGCTGAAAAAAAAAAGTAGTCAAGAGAATTCTCACTTAACATATGGTTTTCCAATCTGGCCAATGTTTTGCCAAGGTAATAGTCCCAGAGACCAATCAGCATTAGTCAACATGATGCCTACCACTGCTGATGAATATAAAGGATTGAACTGGGGCATCCCATCCTGAGCATCTGTACAGGATAGAAAAGAATCATAATACTAAATTTAAGGAATTCCATATTCGTGCTATAATTTCTTCTCAGTTATAACACACAAAACCAAAACCTCCTCTGCCATACACCTTGCGTAGTCAACTACGCCTGTGCAAAGTAGCTGTACAATGCTACTCTTCTGGTATGTTTGGCATTTCACATTCACTTTGCACAGGTGTAAATGACTACAAGAGGTGCATGGCTGTAGAGACTTAGACCTCACATATTTACAGACAAGTTTAGAAGATTAGACTTTGGTGGAAGTTAAACCATTGCAGAGCAAAATTATATGCAACTGTGAGGAGATCTTTTCATATATAGTATGTCCAGTTCACTGAAACATTACAAATCAAAAAGCAATTACTTTCTTGTGCTGGAAAAGCAAGCAGTATATGAGGAACTGAAAGGTTAATGAGAAAAATGACTTTAGCCACGTTTTCTAAAATAGCTGACCCTAAACTAAACACAACTGACTTTAAAAACTCCATATTCCAAAATTTCTACAGTAAATGTTCTTCTACTGGAATGTTCTGTTCATGGAACTAGTCCATAAATAGGGATATAATATCTTTAATAGGTTGCAGAAACCATACTCTGTTCAAATATCCTGACTTTGCTTGAGGCTATAATGACAACAGTGAAATACCTTAGATACCACTGGGACCAATTTGCCAGTGCAGTGCACAGGGTCCAGCTTTTTCCTGTTGTAATTAGTGAATGGTGTATGCTCGCTATTAGCTCTGGTTACTATAGTAATTCCAGATGCCACCATATGTCTTCTGACTAGTGCAGTGCATATATATTTATATCTCACGTACTTTCTGAAAATTGTTCTTGTTAATCCCTTGCAATTTATTTAATGTTTCCAACAACAATCTGAAACTGATAGTGTCAGTGACACATGCTTTTGACATTATTGGAAAAGCAGACAAAGAATGATGTGTGTCATTTTTTCCCCTCCGTAAGTTAACCTGATACAAAATGTATGTAAGTAATCTATAGAAAAAGTCAGAAAACCTGATTTGGATGGGATGAGTGTGTACCGTATGCAATTCTCTGTCAGTTTAATCAAATGTAAGACTTTTGTTCAGTTAAAATATTTCTGTTATCCTAAAATGAGAAATTGATTTTGCATATTGTAAATTCTATACATATAAATCGCTACCTTGAAGCACTTATTTGTGCTGTCATACACACACAAATGGCTTAAGCAATCATTTCTTCTTGCATTGCTGGTGATAATACCTCTGCCACTTCACACAATCATTTGAACCCTATTTAGCTCGCGCTGTAGTCAGCGGCAAAAATTGAATTGTTTTCAATGGGAGCACTTTTGAGCCCCCAGACAAAACGTATTTCCTCACTCTTAATGGATATAGTCCAATAGTCTTTAACAATGTTCTATTCACAAATATTACAGCTTTGCTTTTAGCCATTATGAGTCATATGATCTGTGCTAAACTCACCAGTTACAGGAGATCACTGTCACAAGGTGTGATAAACCACTAGACACAGTGTTCTGAAATGGGGACAGGAAACTACTGGCATGAGGCCCTACCGATATTTGGATCAGACATTCCACTATGAAGATATACCACTTTTGCTGAATATGAAAAAGAGCTTGGCTTGGAAAACAATGAAAGGAATCGAGGAAAATAACTTACATCACACAATACTGTCACACCATAGTGCAACTCAATGTAAAAACCGGATGGTAGGTTAATGCTTCAGTAGTCATCATTATCTTCCAGACCACAATTTACATCCCGCTTTGTTTCAATATGAATAAACGTCAGTAGCCTGTGGAATGTAGAAGGCCACTCTGGATCTGCTAGTGATGGCAGAGGCCTCTTGTTGAAATGAACAGACTAAATGGTGTAGGATCAGTATCCCCATGCCTTGCAGTAGGCATATACATTTAGCTCAGCAGAATGAATGTAGCTTTCAGCTGTGAATGACATAGGCATAGTTTTTAAACACATGCCCACTGTGCTTGGTACTGTGTTAAAGAGCGTAGCATGGCATGCCTGCCATGAACATTCTTCTGGCATTCTTTTCAGCAAATTTTGCGTGCTATGGAAGAGGAACATGTGTCTAATTTTATATATAAACTTCATATAAAAATTAAGGAAATTACTTTTTCCCGCTATTCCAGTGGTAAGAAGGTATATTCTAGTACCAAATAGATATGGTGTGGAAGTTATATTCTGAAATGTAGCACTTTCCTCTTTGTCATTCTCTTATGCATGCTATGTTAAAACTGAACCTATTTCTGTGCTTGTTTAAGTGCTATAGATAGGCAGATGTGTCCTTAGTTTTGGAGACAGCAAATTTGAAATATAAATTGCAAGTGAATTCATGCTCAGAAACTAATATATGAAATGTCTAGTGACAAATTCCATCAGCTACGAGCCAAATCATCTTACTGGGACAATCCAGTAGAAGGTATTTCCTTATGTACCAGTTTAAAAAGGCCACCAGACATAGGAGCAAATAGCACCATACTCTGCCTCTCTCTCTTCTTCTAAAATCTGCAAAAGATTCTTCTCTCTTAGTATCATCCCTCTCCAGTTCATACAAGGATTTTCCCACAAAATAGAACGCTAACATCAAAATTATAGTGTACAGAATCTCCCTCTTCAGCATATACAACCACACTGACAAATACATAGATTTTTCATCAGGGAGGATTTCATAGGTGGGCAGGGAGCTGGTTAAAGCACTGCAAAACCTAGGCCAGTCCTTGCAACAGACTGGTTCAATAACAGCTGCTATTTTTTATGCATTGTGATTTTGCTTTTCATTTTCCTTGCATCTCTGCTATAATTATGTGTATTTGGAGAACTGAGTTTGAAAAGGGGATAAAAATACACAGAAATAAAAAAACATCACAAAGCCCCTCTGAGCTCAACAACTTGCACTTCAGTATTAAGAGTAATGAGGCTGTGGGAGACAGCAGTACAAACATTAATTGTCAACAGCCTAATGATTTAAACCTCCTCCTCCCACAAGGGTATTCCATCTTGTCCCAGCTGAAAGGACAAGCGTAGCCCATTGTGACATTAAGCAGCTGATGAATGATCTTGTCATGCTACTGATTCAGGGATTGATCGTGTCCAATTAATTCCTGGGAGAAATCAATTGTTCCTATCTAGATTATTTGCATTGATAAGAATCTGTTAAAGAATCCGCTGCCTATATATAGTACTGAGTCCTAGTAGTTCAAGAAGGTTCACCAGTTAGGAAAGCAGAATAAATAAAATTGCCTCGTATTATAAAGAGCGCTTTGTAAGCTCAAAAACTTGTCACTCTCCCCAAGAGAAGCTGGTCCAATAAAATATATTACCTCACTCACCTTGTCTCTTTTATACTATTTCTGGCATTTAGCAGCCAGAACTAGAATATTGCTCTCTGAATTTTCTGATCGTTATATCATACTACAATTAGTTCTTTAAGATTTCTTCTTGGATTATTGATGTATTCCTACTGGAAGTCGTAGTGTCTTCCTGTTGCGTTGAACACTGTAGAAGTCATAATGCCATTTGTTTTAATTGCTACCTTTATATTTAGAGAACAATGTTGTGACTTTTGTTCAGAAATGCTAGATGACATAATAAGATCTTCTCTTCAGATTGTTATAAAATATAACAACATGAGAGGAATGAAGATGTGAATGTGTAGGTTAGGAAGGCTTGTGTTATTTGATTTTGGGAAACAATCCCAAAGGAAGCATGCAAACAAACTCTTTGGATTGGGACTTAAAACTCATCATGATTTCCACAAACAATGCTTTATCAAATGCTGAAATTAGCCTTTTTGCAAGTTACAGAATATGAATGTTATATTACTGAGCAGTCATTTTGGAGTTTCACTAAAGTGGGAAAGCCAATAGAAGGACACAGCTGAGAACTTAATTCAGAATCTGACTTATATTCTCTATGTAATGTATATCAGGAACATTTCTGCTAAAATGTTCTAGGTTAGGGATTATAACTGATCACATAATACTATAGGAATTTATCATGTAACAGAAGAGTAATTTAAGAGCTGAATACTTAATATTAATAAAACAAGGAAGTTTAATTAAACACATAAGAGATGGGGAATCTGAAGGGTGAAATGACTTGCCCAAAACAACACAGTCATTGACAGAAATGGAAACAGAACCCTAGCTTTTTCTTCTGCTATGACCATTCTATCATACTGCATCCTTCACTAACAGTCATATAAGAGGTGAGGTTGGGTTGGTTCTTTTTTTAAACTTGTAAGACATTTAGTCCCTTCAAAAACAGTATTATGATATAAGGAACAGATTGTGTGCTCATATAGTACAGGTTATTACTGTCACTGAAGAAATTTATAAATTGAGGTTTCTATCCTTTTCCTTTGTGCAAGAAAAAATATTTAAAAATATCCATTAAACTTTCCTGAAAGCTTTGCTTATGTAAAGGTTCTAGTTCGCCTAAATGGTTGCACCGGCCCTGGTTTCATCACACCTTTTTCCTCCCTTGTCTACACTTTCATTGAGAAAAAAACAAACAAACAAACAAACAAACAAACATATTTCTAGCCCTTATGATTGCAGACATTACACCTGATATACATTTTTCAGGTGAACCAATGCAATGCTGCCTGCTTTGAAGTGTCCCATTCATTTCAATCAAGGTCATGCAGAAGCTACCATTTTGCAGCCATGGAATTTTACATTTTCCCAGTATGCTATGGCATGGAGCATTTTTGGAATAGAATTTGCCATTTTGCTGCAGCCAGGTGTCTGACATTGTTTATGCTATCTCCCTGCCCTCCTGGGAGTTGTCTATAGCTCCTCTTGCTCTCTAGTTTTCCTCACAAGGAGCAGTTAGATTACAGTGCATGCTACTTTCACTGTTGCATGGAGAAAAGCAACAAATGGTAATACCCACTGTTCTTTTCTTACAATTTTTCTTTCTTGAATGAATCCTTGGTTTTCTCTATGGTAGTGTCAAACTAAAGCATGTATTAGAATGCTTGCCAGCTACTGCAGTACTGCAAAGATGTTGTTGCAGTAGCTGGCAAAATATTATAGGCACGCAGACAGCCATTAGAGGGAATGAGCACTAAACCATTTGGAAAGCACATAACCATCTTTATGAAAGAAATTCTTTGAATTCTTCAAACAGAAACTTATGAGTTTACAAAACTCAAAGATTATAGTATTGCCAGATAAAACAAACATGAAAACACTCCACACATCAGATTTAGTATCTTTGTGTAGCTCCATGAATAGCAAAAAGCTGCCAAGTCTCATGACTGAAGAAATATTGATTGCAACATGTGCCTTGGATGTTGTTAGTCCTACATGTGAAGTTATTGACCTGAACTGTGACCATTTAGATCATTGTTGCAACCAGGGTCCCCTGGTTGCACCAGGTCTTGTACAGAGGAGGTCAAGTGGGAGTGTCTATGGAAAAGTTGTAGTTTGCTGGTTATGATTATGATGTCTGTATGTGTGTGTCATTTTTGTATTTGAAGTTATGAATGCTGGATATGTACTTGATTCTATGTAGCGTCAGTGAAGCATTTGGTCAGCTTCTTGAGAAAGGACTATTCTCAGTAAGTGCCCAATCAAGAAACACTTAATTGACAATGGACTTTAGGAGACGCCAATCCACATCTGAGCTGTCCTGGGAATGTTCAGACTAACATGGATAGCATAGACCTAGGAAAACACCATTGCATTGGTTTACAGTTTGCTTATGCTTGGAATCTTTTTATACTATCATAGGGCTAGAAAAAAAATTAAGTGAAAGCTTCAATTCTGGAGCATAATTTTGTGGCAAGGAATGAACTTAATAGTAAATTCCATAGCTGCAAAATATGGCAAGGCCTGAATACAGTTTAAAGTCATGTTTTCTATACTTTTTATCCATTAAGGACTACTTACTCCTTTCTGCATCACAGGAGTTATAGAGCCTCAAACATCAGGTCCATCTAGGTCAGTATTCTGTTCTCTGACAGTGACCAGCATCACATGCTTCAGAAGGTGCAAGAACCCTGCAATAGGCAGATGGGGGATAATCCTAATCTCTGTTAACTAAAGATTGTTTTAAACACGGAAAAAATAAAGGTTTAATATCCCTCTCAACATCAGCTAACTTTAGCTACAATTCTGAATATTCTTTTCATCTGTATAAGTGTTAACCTTTTTAAAATCTAGCTAATTCTTGTCCTCAATGACATTCTGTGGCAATGAGTCCCTCAAACAAATTATGCCTGTGTGAAGTTATTTCCATGTAACTGTTTTGAATTTGACACCTTTTAATTTGTTTAGCATCCCATATTGTATTGTCAGACCAGGAGAACAAAAGCTCCCTGTTTGCCTTCCCTGCTTTATTATATACTTATATTAATTTTTGTCTCCACCGATAAAAAAATCCCAATTGTCTGGTATGAAAGTTATTTTTCATGCTCATCATTTGTGCTGACTTTCTCTGGATCCTCTCTAATTTTGTAATATCCTGTTTGAAATGGAATGACCACTACCACACACATACTCACACACTATTTCAAAAAAGGCTGCAGCTTTGATTTATGTAGCAGTATATCTTCTATCCCATTCCTTATGCATCTTAACATCTTTCCTGTGTTTTTGACAACAGCTGCATATTAAGCAGAGATCTTCACTGATCTATTTCTTAGAACAAGGCAAATGGCTACTCTGCATCTTGATTCTACACTTGACACAGCAGAAACTCCTTTGTGGATGTTCCAAACAAACAGCTGCTGCAGGACAGCATCTTTGTCCATTTCTCACATCTTTATTTGATTACAGATATTTATTTATCTTTATCTCTCTGACCCCAAAAGAGGGGAGGGACAGGGATTCCATGTGCAAATTAATGATCAATGATGTCAGTGCTAAAGATCTGATCCAATCCCTAGTCAATCCCTATTGACTTCGGTAAAGGACTAAGGCCTTGGCTACACTGGCGCTTTACAGCGCTGCAACTTTCTCATTCATGGGTTTGAAAAAAAACCACCCCCGAGTGCTGCAAGATACAGTGCTGTAAAGCGCCAGTGTAAACAGTGCCGCAAGCACGGCTCCCAGGGCTGCAAGCTAATCCCTATGAGAAGGTGGAGTACGTGCAGCGCTGGGAGAGCTCTCTCCCAGGGCTGGCGCCACGACCACACTTGCACTTCAAAGTGCTCCCGCGGCAGCGCTTTGAAGTTTCGAGTGTAGCCGAGCCCTAAATGTTTTATTCTATGACCCACTGAATAGTCATCAGCCCCCAAATGAGGGTACAGTGGAGTGTCAGCAATCCAAAAAGTACAAGTACAGAGGGATCAACTTGATCTGCTCACAGATAAGACAGGCTACAGACGTTTCAGGATAGAAAATAGGTGTCTAAATTGTGAGTGGGAGCATTTCCTTTTCATCCCTCTGAGAAGAAAACAATCAGGCAGAATCTGGAAGTCCAAACAAAGTTTCCACTATTCCTCAGGGTGACTAACCTAGGTTAGCCCAGTACTGTTTTCCCGCCTTCTAATTCTCAGTATTTGTTTAATTCCTACAATAATATAAGCTCCCTCTAGTGGTCAAGGTGTGCAGCAAATCAATCAAAATTAGTTCAGCCTAGGGGCAAAACTGCTCCACTTTCAAAGATGTCTGTTTTCCCCTCCAGCCAACCTCCAACCCCAACCTGCTCCCAACAGCTAGTTCAGCAGTATCCCCATTTTACAGATGGATAAAACCAAGTGAGGAATTAACTAACCAAGGTCAAATAGCAATTATTACTCAGGAGTCGCCTATTCTGACCACTCCTATGTCACAGACTTGGAAGGCAACAGGAGCTATAATTTGATTAAAAATTATAACTTTAGTTGATAGGTAGTAGAAATAAGAGTAAGTGTCCAGAACATGGACATTGTTTATTATCCACATATACTGTGCATTTAACATGATAAACAGCTTTTTAAAAGCTACAAAGTGTAATATACACTGTATTAACCATTACAAAGTGGCCCATTTTCCCACACTGCTAGGCACGTCATTCTAAAGATGTTCATATGACCATCAGCATCAAGAAAATGCTACTTTCATCAAGTTTATATGCTACATGTTAATTTTCTAAAGTTTTTGTGAATACACAGAGGCAGTTTGTTCAAATGTTAACACATTTTATATGTCTATCAAAAAAAAGGCCCTTCATGCAATATAAAACTGACAAGGCTAAAAGCATCAGTGTACATTTTCCATCTCTTTGCTTTGCATTTTCCATCAGGGCAGTTCATCACTTCTTACTCCTTGTGAATGGCAAAACAAAAACCTCCCACACAAAAGGCTGATCAGACCCAGTTCAGCTGAATATAAACTAGATCAAAAGGAAAATTCAGTTAAACATGAAGAGTTAGGACAATATTAGCTACTTAAACAAACAGATACAGACCTTGTATACACAACAATTTTTTGGTTAAAATTCCCCACTGTTGTGGTCATTGGTGGATTTTCACTTGTGATGGCCCTTAGGTAAGGTGCCAATGGCCTCTTATTTCTTTCAGCTAGATGAATCTTAGGTGTTATATTTAAAATGTTTGTGTTTACCATTGTCAAAACTGTTTCAAGATGGCACTCTTTGATATGTAACTGGAAGGTATGACTCCTCTTGGGGTTGGAAAGCAAAGGAAAAATATAATCTCACAGGTAGTGCACTGAGTGCCATAACATAGGAAAATGCATACTCCAAAAATTAAAGTAACTGCCATTGTTTAAAAATAGACTAAAGTTACATCATGTAAAGCAATATCTAGATCAGTGATAATCAGACCGCAGTGGTTCAGAAGCCAAATGAGCAATCAACATTACCCCAAAGAACCACAGTAGTGTGAATTCATGGTTTAATTTACTATACATTTCTCACAGCAAAATGACTGACCAAGTATTATTTTATCAACTACAACTGATTACTAACATAGTAAAAGCAGCTTGATTGGAGATTTTTAAGAGCAGGTTGGACAAACACCTGTCAGGGATGGCTAGATAATACTTAATCCTGCCCTGAGTGCACGGAACTGGACTAGATGACCTCTCGAGGTCCCTTTCAGTTCTATGATTTAATTGTTAACCAATGATGGAGATTCCATTACCTCCCTATGCAATTTATTCCAGTGGTTAACCACTCTGACAGTTAAGAAGTTTTTCCTAATATCTAACCTAAACCGCCCTTGCTGCAATTTAAGCCCATTGCTTCTTGTCCTATCTTCAGAGGTTAAGAACAACAATTTTTCTCCCTCCTCCTCGTAACAAGCTTTTATGTACTTGGAAAACTGTTACATCTCCTCTCAGTCTTCTCTTCTCTAGACTAAACAAATCCAATTTTTTCAATCTTCCCTCATAGGTCATGTTTTCTAGACCTTTAATCATTTTTGTTGCTCTTCTATGGACTTTCTCCAGTTTGTTCATATCTTTTCTGGGACGTGGCACCCAGAAGTCAACACAATAGTCCACTTGAGGCTCAATCAGCATGGAGTAGAGAAGAAGAATTACTTCTTGTGTCTTGTTTACAATAGTCCCGCTAATACATCCAAGAATGATTATATTTGCTTTTTTTGCAATAGCGTTACCCTGCTAACTCATATTTAGGTTGTGATCCTCTCTGGCCCTCAGGTCCCTTTCCACAATTCTCCTTCCTAGGCAGTCATTTCCCATTTTGAAGGTATACAATCAATTGTTCCTTCCTAAGTGGAGTACTTTGCATTTGCAATTATTGAATTTCATCCTATTTACTTCAGACCATTTCTCCAATTTGTCCAGATCATTCTGAATTTTAATCCTATCCTCCAAAGCACTTGCAACCCCTCCCAGCTTGGTATTGTCCGCAAACTTTAGAAATGTACTCTTTATGCCAGTATCTAAATCATTGATGAAGATATTGAACAGCCTCAGGGCTTGGCTACACTTGGAAGTTGCAGCGCTGGTGAGGAAATTACAGCGCTGCAACTTACTCGGTGTCCACACTTACAAAGCTCAGCCAGCGCTGCAACTCCCTGGCTGCAGCGCTGGCTGTACTCCTGGTCTGCTACGGGTGTAGCGAATCCAGCGCTGGTGATGCAGCGCTGCTCATCAGGTGTGGACACTCACCAGCGCTGTTATTGGCCTCCAGGGTATTAAGAGGTATCCCAGAATTCCTGTCTACAACAAACCGGAAGGTACTCCCCGGAGCTACCAAACACAGCTGCTCTTTGCTCCAGCGAGCGAGCGGAGCCGAGGCTTTGGAATGTTCACAGCTGTTTGCTTGAGGAGACAAACAGCACGGCGGGGGGGAGGGAGTCCGTCGGAGAAGCTGCTTATCTAGTCTGGAGCCTTTTTACATTTAAGAGTGATTGAGAGAGGGGTGGGGGAAATGGCCAGAATTTGCAAGGCAGGGAGCTCACAGTGTCTGCTCCAAAAATCCGCTCTCTCTGTCTCCCCGACGCTCCCTGTCACACTCCACCCCACCCCCCTCTTTTGAACTTGCAAGGCAGGGAGCTGTCACAGTGTCTGCTCCAAAAATCCACTCTCTCTGTCTCCCGCAAGCTCCCTGTCACACTCCACCCCACTCCCCTCTTTTGAAAAGCATGTTGCAGCCACTTGAACGCTGGGATAGCTGCCCACAATGCACCACTCCCAACAGCGCTGCAACTGTTGCCACACTGCAGCGCTGGTAGCTGTCAGTGTGGCCACACTGAACCGCTGTTCCTACACAGCTGTACGACCACAGCTGTAACTCCCAGCGCTGCACATTTCCAAGTGTAGCCATACCCTCAGTCCGAGTATCACTGATCTAGATGTTGCACATGCTGCACTACTGGTAGCAACAAATTATTCCCATCCAGGGCATGGTTTAAATTCCAGGATAATTCAGTAAGACTCTGGAAAGGGTAGTAGCTTCAGTATAGTTACCGAGAAATACAGTACGAAGTGGAGATATGGTGCCATGGTATTCTTTTCCTGTGTAACAGCAAGAAGCAGGTGCCAACAAGGTATGAAAATACAGGACAAAACTTGATACAACAGGCTGAGAAAGCAGAAGTAGGAGCCTGATATACATATTTACTACTTCACTAATATGCCATGAGTTTAAGGGGAGTGGAACTACAAGATATAAGTTACATTAGCTCTGCTAGATCTCAAGTTAAAACATGAATAGAAAATATTTGCTAATTATAATTCCCATTGCAAACAGTCTGGATTTTCATCATACTGTCTGATACGTAGGATTGTTAAATCATCAAATGAGGTTAAGGAATAAGATTTCCACAGCAACGGAATATTTGCCACATTTTGTGGCACAGCAAAGGAATAGTAGGGTTCCAAAAGTTTCCAAAAGTCTCAGTGGTATTTTATTTGAATCATTTATTGTGTATTTATTTGTGCTTTGAAATTTATGTGCATTCTGCAAAATGTCAGTAAGGCAACAATAGAAACAGGCTTAGATGTTCAGATTTCATTAAAACAAACAAACAAAAACACACCACACCTCTGTAAGAACCTCATTAAGTGGGTGATAAGCAGGGGCCTGCAGCAGAAATTCCTGGCAGCAGAAATTCCTTGCTTTAATGGGCCAAATTAGGTTGAATAATATGAACTCAGTATTACCAGATGACTCAAGCTTCACTGAGGAGCTTCTGCTCTCTCTCTCTCATCTACTATCACTACAATAAAGAAAGGTCTTTTAATTAAGGGGTTTATAGTATAGTTTCCTATTTTATTAGGTTTATAACTTGCCCATACAAATTTGCTCTCAGATTAGACTAGACTTGCTGATGTAGAGCAATTTTAAGAATTCTGGCATATTCCATTTACATAGTGCTTTTAAAACAGAAAAATCTAAAGCATTTTTCAGATATCTCCAGCTTATGATTTCCCCCTTTATGGTCCACTGATGAGACTACCCAGGTAATGTTACTACTTGTGTGAGTGACTGCTCATCAATTAACTGCTCACCCACAGACATGCGGGGGGGTCGTGATTTGGCCCTGTATCATCACCATACAGCATTTCAATTGCTTTGCAAAACAGATTTACTGTTTATTTTTATGTGCAGTTAGATAGCATCATAGCTCAGATGTATATTGAGGCTGTAGGTCAAATATCTTCCATACCTGTAACATGCCACTTCTTGCTTTGTGTAATAAAGTGTTTTATTTAAAAAAAAAAAAAACTGAGCAGTTAACCTAGACTTTTCAAGTAAACTGCAGGAGAATGCCCATTTTGTAGTTCATGGTCAGTTTGCACATCTAGCCTTCATTTAGCAAATCCTGACCAGTAATTATTTTCTCACACAGAGATTGTGATCAGAGTCACAGTTTAATAAAGACAATTAAGACAAGCAGGTCTTTCAGTAATCATTTAGGAGGGAAAGAAGTTTGTTGCCCAACCCATTTGAAAGAAGGTATTTCTACTCTCCCATTCTGGTTCCAGTTTGGTGAAAAACTCTCAACAAAAAGCTAAGGTACTGAGTATCCATTTGTAGGATAGGAAAATGAAGTTTCCACGGCAACATAGAAACAAACATGCTACATAGCGATTGATAAAAGATCAAATCAGCAGGCTTTATGTACGTTTTCTGGATTCTTTCCCATTGGGCATGAAGTTGCCTCTGACCTCTGCACTCCTACCCACATTGTGCCTAGGATATTTGCATGAAGGAAAAAAAGGCAAAAATAAACCACCACTGGAAGACAAGGTGATAGTGAAGAATACATTTAACTTGGAATTATGAGCATCCTAAACAAGTGAGACAAAAAGAGTCCTTTCCCCGTTTTTGTACTCTGTCAGTTTGCAACTGCTAGAAACAGACAGACAAATGTCAACACACTATACCCATGGCAATACACAGTTCAATTTCTATTTTTCAGAAAGTTAAGCTAGTTTCTTTATATTTTAAGGTATTTGCACACTTTACTTTTGTAGCAATAGTGCCAATAGGGGATGGAAGCATTTCCTGTTAGTGATCAACAGAATTAAAGGTACTCTTAAACCAAACAGCCCAACCATAAGTATTGGGGAATATCAGAGCTGGTAAAGACATAAGAGGTGGAGGGAAGAAAATAAACTGGAAGAGGAAAGAAGAAGATTCCTAGTCAACTTGTTCCGAGTGTAAGAGAAATGTAACTGGGAACTACTTGACTAGATGTAAGGAGCCTGATTCTGAGCTCATTTATACAGATTTTACATGGGTAACTCCTGTAGAGGGGGAGTCAGTCCAGGTTTACACCAGCATGTGCACGAGGGGAACCCAATCCCTAAGGCACTCTTTGCTAACTTACTTAAGTTTTATGGCATGCAATCTGATCACAAAGTTGCCTTTTCACTCCAAGCAAGATATAATCCATTTGACTTTGATGTTAGTTATGGAGAAAAGAAAGTTACTCCAGTTTCTTGGATTTCACACTATTTAATTTCCTTTGAAACCTATTTAATGTCCTAGTCCTCTCTTCCTCCGAGCTAACGTTCGAGTGTCTTTAGAGAGGTGCGTCCATCTCCAGCAACAGGTCAGTCCAGACACTCAGGCCGCAGACTTCGAAGTCTCCATCCTGGATCTTCAGGTTTTTCAGAGAAGCCAGGGCAGCCTCTCGGAGCGGGGCAGGTCCCCTCATAAAGCAGCTGAAGCGCTCCCGCAGCTCTTCCCAGGAGAGCTCGTCTTCACTAGGGCAGCGGCTGCTGGCCCATTGGCCGCTCAGGGGATCGTAGCGCAGGCGGCTGCCCCAGCTGGTAAGGAGATGCAAGTAAGGGGTGCCTAGCTGGGGGTATCGGGCAGAAAGGGCAACGAGGAGGGAGCCCGGGAGGAGGCGGCAGAAGACGGAGAGCCGGCCTGGGTCCCCAAGCAGCCAGGAGAGCACCGCCGCAGCCGGCCTGGGCCCCTCCCTGTGCTCTGCCCAGCTGGCCCCCTCTCTGCCAGCGTTGTCCCCGGCCTGCTCCAGCAGCAGCGCCGCCAGCACCCAGTAGACCCTAGGCCTGGGCAGATCCTCCAGGACACCCGCTGGTCCCTGCTCCTCCTCCTCGTCTTCCTGCAGCCGGGACAGCAGCAGCTGGGCCTCGGTCCGCAGCGACTGCTCCTGCTCCAGCTCCTCAGGGCGCGCCTGGGCTGGGCTGGGCGGCAGCAGCAGCTGGGCGGCGGCCCTGCGCCGGGCCAGGAGGCTGAGGCTGCAGGGCCCCGGGGTAGCCTGGTCGCTGGGCGGCAGCAGCAAGCTCCGCAGGAGGCGGTGGCAGGCGGCGGGCGGCAGCGCCCGGTTGCCCAGCAGCGCTAGGCCCAGCAGCTCCGGGCAGCGCCCCAGGTGTCCGAAGCCAAGCGGCGGCCCTTGCTGCCCTCGGCGGAGCCGCTGCCCCAGGGCGGCCCGGAGCCGGGGGTGGGCGCGGAAGCGGCCGTGCAGGTGTTGGAAGTAACGGCCCCACTGCAAGGCTCTGTCCAGGGTTGGCGGGTCCCAGTCCCGGACTTGCCCCGAGCGGGACACGGCCAGGAGCCCGGCCAGCTGCTCCACCTGCCACAACAGCGTCTCCATGGTGACGGCTCGTCTGGGCCCCCGGCGCTTCCCGCCGCAAGTTTGAACAGCCGTTCTGCCTTCCGTCCGCGTTTTAGACCAATCGGAACCCGCTTGAGGTGAGCTCTGCAATCCCATTGGCTGATGGTGATGTCAGTCCCCTGTTATATCACTTCCGCTTTCCTTAGCTCACTGGGGAAAGGACGCGGGGGTTAGGCAGTGTTGTTTGCTGGGGCAAGGCCAAAGCTAGGTGGAGCGGGGAGAGCGGTGCAGCGCTGCTAGGAGCACTCGTCACTAGCCAACCCGCAGTCACACTCCCGCTTGCAGTATAGACATGGCCTTCTCAGGCATCTTCCAACAGCCCCTGCTATTGAGTGACTTGTTCTGGAGTTAGAGGGACAGCTGGCTTTAAGCAGAGTGTGGCTGCTGAGACTGCAACACAAATAAAATATGAACACACCGTTGAAGTATAAGGGTGCACTGGTGTACAATATAAAATAATCCCACAATTATGCCAGGGTTCTAACACTGACTTTTACATATACACATTTTATTCCTCACTCTCACCAGTGTTTGAACCCACAGTCTTCACATCCACAACTACACAGTGATTCCAGCTCTAGTGGTTAACCCTGCAGGATTTGTTTGGTTTGATTTTTTTTTAAATCCCTATTTGCTATAATCCTGTGATTAAGTGTGGCTCAGTTTTCATTTTTAAAAGTTTCTAGCTCTTACAATTGTGGAGAAAAATGTTGACAATGTTATCAGAATGCACTCTAAAGACTCAAAAAAAACAATAATGATCTCCAAATAGTTTTTAAATCATGATGAGGTTTATACAGTCATGTTTTTGGGCAGGCTGATTCATGATTGAGGGTTATCAATACAAATCAGAGACCTTTTCACTTACAGGAATAATAGAGAAATGGCACACACACTTGTGCTGTTACCCGCTATGTCTCTCCAGGGTTGGTCTGGACCACAATACACACATTGCAAGAGGGTTACACAACTATCTGTGATACTGCAGTGGAATGCCAGGCATCAGGTTGGTTTCTGTTCCTGGTTCTGGTACCAGATTGTGATCTAGTAATTACAGTTAGCATATCCAAATATATGGATCCTATTTGGGTCATCTGTGGGGACAGAGCCCTCACCCTCTGTATAAAAGCATACACCTCTACTACTTGAGCTGAAGAGCCAGATGTATTAGCACAGGGGTTCTCAAACTGGGGGTCGGGACTCCTCAGGGGGTTGTGAGGTTATTACATGGGGCGGTCATGAGGTGTGATCCTCCACTCCAAACCCTGCTTCACCACCAGCATTTATAATGGTGTTAAATATATAAAAAATGTTTTTAATATATGAGGGGGGTTGCCCTCAGAGGCTTGCTGTGTGAAAGCGGTCACCAGTACAAAAGTCTGAGAACCCCTGTATTAGCATGCAAGCAGCAGCAGTCATAAATCTCTATATGTTGTCGAACCAGTAGAGGATGACCCAAAGTCACTCTATTAGTACAGGTTACAGTAGCACTTAATTTGGCATGTTCCTTCTGAAAGGCTGGCAAAGTGGCTGGAATATGATGAGAGTTGGCTGGAAACTTATCACATGCTCATGAAACCACTTACAGCAGGGGTTAAAATTGTTAGAGTTCACAGCACTGTTTGTCCATTCCAAGCCCCCACTCATCCACATTGCATATGCTTACTTCCATGTGTCCTAGTGCTAGGACCAGCTTCCCCCTGTTATTTGCATTATTTATCTTTAGCAATTCTTCTTTAGCTCAAATGGCAGGGCCCTATCTTTTTGTATTAGAATCATCAATTTTATCCTCACTGCTGCTATGAAGCTCCGAATTATGGTGTAGAGCACTAGTGTATAACTTCTCAGCTTGAGGGCCGCATATATCGTTTCAGGAAGGTCAATGATCTGTGGCAAGTTTTCTGCCTTGTTCTCTTCCGTTTGTATCACTCAGGTGATACAAAGGGAGCACAAACCATCTGGAAGTTCCCAGCAGGCCTACAGATAGCATACTAAGCCCTCACTCCTGGAAGCTCCTAGCACAAAGGGGTACGTTAGGAGCAGAAAGGGGAAGCAGCTGGAGGTTACTGCATTTTGATTGTCCCTAGACAGTGTTTGGTCCCTAAGAGACTGTTTGCAGTGGTGCAAATTAGAACATCTCCACAAGCTGCTGTAACATAGACTGAAGCAGAGAATTGGGGAAACCATAAATGGTTGTTGGTTCTCAGTTTCACCTGTTTTTCCCATCTCCTAGGCTACCTTAAATAGTTCTGTACAAAAGAGGAGCCGTCCTTTCCTGAGTACCACTCTAGACTCACTCAGAGACAGTGAAGCTCCTGTCCTCACTAAGCCCCACACTGCTAGAGTTATTCTCGCTTCCCTCCTCTGCAGTAAAGAACAGAGAGCAGATGCTCATCACTGCCAGCTCAGAACTATTCTTTGAACTGCTGAGGAATATAGTTGGAGTTTAGTGCCCCAACTTCTTCCCCATCCTGATGTGCTGACTTAAAAAAAATAAAGAAGGTTCTTATTGGTGTGTTTAACAGTGAGGGTACTTAACCGCTGGAACAATTTATGAAAGGGTGAGGTTGATTGCTCATCAGTAGGCATGTTTAAAATCAAGACTGAGGTCTTTCTAAAAGATTATGGGCTTAATGGGGATATTCCTGGGTGAAGTTTTATGGCCTGTGTTAGCCAAGGGATCAAACTAGATCGTCAGAATGAGTCCTTCAATCCTTTAATAAATAAATCAATAAAACACCACACACACTCTCTGAAAACACTCAAATTTAAAAGTCTTGGAATAGATTTTCAGTTCAGAATTAACTGCATATTCTCTCCTGAGGGCAGGGTCACCAGATAGCAAGTGTGATAAATCGGAGCAGGGGGCAGGGGAGGAGGAGACTAGGAGCCTATATAAGAAAGAGACCCCAACATCAGGACTATCCCTATAAAACTGGGACATCTGATCACCCTACCTGAGGGCCACAGGTCCGTAGATTTCCACAATACTATTGTAACATATTTGTTGGTGAGTGGACTCAGTGTTGGCATATGCTTTTATGGCTGGGCATGGCCTAGCAGACTCTTTTCAGCAAGCACCCTGCCAACAGCTGCTCTAGCTCTCTAAGGGTCTACCTCTTCTCATGACTCAGCCTCCAGACATAACTTTTTGCTCCTACCCAGGCTCTGCAGCATTGTTCTCCCACTGTTGTGCAGAGCATCACCTCCTACAGCTTTCTCCCTGAAGGAGAAGCTTTGCACTCAGTATTCCTTCTCCCCCTTCTCATAGTATTTCCACATCATCTTTTCCAGTGATCCAGTAGGGGGATACAGGCATGCTTGCCCACTCTCCTATCTATCTGGTGTGCCATTCAGGGATCAATTTCAGGGGCCCCATCCATTAAAAAAAAAAAAGGTTGCAATATTATAGAATACTATATTCTCCTGGGGGCCCCTGTGGGGCCCGGGGTCTGGGGCAAATTGCCCCACTTGCCCCCCCCCCCGGCAGCCCTGAGGGACCCTGTAGTAAGCAGCTGAAGTCTGCTCCTTCAAAGGCCTCACTGTCACCCTAGACTTCTTCCTACCTTGGCCTTCCTTAGTTAGTCTCTCCCTAGGCCTTTTTTCCATTCTCTAGGATTCAAAGAAAGATTACTTCCTCCAGCCCTGTTTCTATCTGGGCTTCTTCCCTTTGTGTTCACCACCCAGATCATCCCTCAGCTGAACCTCATCTTCAGTTGGGCCTGGCTCACCTTCACATGCAGCCAGGTACACTAATTGTTCCCTCTCTCTAATTAACTATTTCATTACAGGTGTGTGGTACACACTCCTCACAATTGCTATTAACAATAATCGTTTATGTTTACATATCATCTTTTATTTCAAAAGCATATTATACTTCATTTATTGCTGAAATACATCATTTCACAGGTGGAATGTATCAACCATTCAATAGTACACTGCAACAAATGCAACAGGACAGTTTAAGATATGAAATGGGGAATATTGCATTCAGTTGAAACTACAGGTGGAAGTTTAGACAATCAGAAAAGAGTTATGTGAATTGGAATTTGGTCAGGATGTCACTACAAAAGTTTTTTTTTTCTCCTGCTGATAATAGTCCACCTTAATTGATTAGTCTCATTAGAGCTGGTATGGCAACCCCCATTTTTTCATATTCTCTGTATATCTATCTTCCTACTGTATTTTCCACTGCATGCATCTGATGAAGTGGGCTTTAGCCCACGAAAGCTTATGCTCAAATAAATTTGTTAGTCTCTAAGGTGCCACAAGTACTGCTCGTTCTTTTTACTGATACAGATTAACACGGCTACCACTCTGAAACCTGTATTAACACGGTCTGTCTTGCAATAGGTGTTATGGTCTCTAACGTGAGCAATTTCACTGAATTCTCGGCCCATGTATATTTTAATGAAGGATTTATTTTGGAAATTTGTATGCACCACAGCAGAGATAAATGAGAAATTTCCCTTCAGGAATTTCTCATAGGGAAGCTCTGAGGGTTTCTGATCTTTAGTCTTATTGGATGAAATCTACATGTTTATAAACATAAATGTGCCTGTAAATTTCACTTGAAAGAAATCAAATAATCACATTTGCAGCACCAGGAACCTAACAAAAACAGGCTGTGAACGTATGACTGCACTGGACAAAGCTCTAAGAAATCTGCAACATTTCTGCATGTAAAGGGAAATAGATGGGATTTCTAACAGGCCTCTGTAGAGCTGATTGAAAAATGGAATTTCCAGCCTATGCAAAATTCTGATATTTTAACGTTTGATTTTGTTCCAGACTGGGATCAAAAGTCAAAATACTGATATTTTTAATTGAAATGAAACATTTGGACATTCCTAAAACGAAATGTTTTGTTTCAGTTTGTTGATCCAAAACTAAACTTTTTTTTCCTGTTGGGTTTTTCATGTCCTGATTTTTAACTCTGTGTCTGCCTGAGGTGTCATGGTGTTTCATGAGATTCCAGTTGCTAATTTCACCACAGGAAAGACTCCCATGATGCAACATGGTGGATCAAACCCAGGGGGAGATAATGGTGCATTATGGGAGATGCAATCTGTTTGGATTTCACTAATATCAGGTGAGCACCAAGAAGACTCCCCAAAACAATCAGTAGATTTTAAGCCATTCCACATGCTTTCCTCTGATGATGTAAAATGAATTTGGAATCTGAATGATCAAAGCTAAGACAATTGTATTCCAAGAGATACCTGTGCAGGCTTCTTAGGCAAAGTTAGATGAAATGACAATACTTATACATTGCCATGTTAATTTCATGAGAGGATGCTTACAATCAAGGCAACAAAGAGGAGGTATCTTAGCTTGTTAGTTAGTATTCATGTATGGGTATTAATTTACAACAGGTCAGTTTGATAAAATTTGTCTTTATATCATGGGAAATCTATGGAGTTGGGGCTCATGTTGGTTTTCTAATAAAATGGGTGCCCCCAAGCCAACTCTTTTTCCTGGTTGCCATATCTCCTCAGAACCTCTAAAAGAACCTCACAATACAAACCCTAAAACTTTCTTGCACACCTGTAGTGGTAAACACCTGTAATCTGAACCTCCTCCAACTTCCAAACCCTTCTTTTGCACTAGCAGCAAGTGCAGCTGACTTGCCCCATCTCTCTAACCAAAACTCCTGTACTTTCCCTTACTATTAACCTTTAATCTCAACATGCCAACCTCCACCTCACATAAGTCCCTCCCAACCTGAGCTATTGATCTCAGACGCCAAATTCTCCCCTCAGGTTTGTAATAAGCTATTGTTATTTATTTGTGTTGCAGAAGCACCTAGAGGTACCAAGGATGTCCCCCACCCCTTTATGTTAGGCACTGTACATACATACAGAATGAAAAGACAGAACCTGGTCCAAAGAGCTTGCAATCCAAGACTGAAGATAACAAATACAACAGATGAGAAGAGCACAAGGTAACACTGAGACAAGTTATGATTTGTGTAATAAGTAGTGACCCTAGCATGACAGCTATCTAGCCATAAATTCCCTTTTCCACACTCTCTACTCAGAAAACTACCTTAATCTCTCATACCCTGGTGCTAATATTATAACGGCATCCAGGTTTATCATTTTAGTATCTGGCTGCCCTAACAGTATCTTCTGAGGCCTTCCACTATAAATTTGAAGCCTAATGATCAGCCTGAGATGTTGGTTTGATCCAATAATCAAATGCAGTGGAGCAGATGGAGAATTTTCTTTGGGTCAAGAAGAGCATAAGCTGCTTCCTGTCAAACTGGCTGTCTTTTCCATGTACACATTTTTTTTTCCCCAGAGGACTTTTTAAGGGTTGGCAGCCTTCTTTCTATGGTTTGGCAGCTTCAATAATTGTCAGCATTGTGGATATGGTTACGTTTCATTTTGGGTAAAGCATATAGGCTCAATACTTTTTTTAGGGAGAACAGGGAGCCACAAGAACATCCAAAAGAAAATCATCTAGATATAGTACATGAGGTCTCTCTCTCTTTTTTATTATTTATTTATTTATTTCGAGGGGAAAAGTGTGGTAGTAGCATTTGTAAGGAAACCAAAGAACTTACCATCTCAATGCCCAGCCTTAAAAATATCTTTCACTATAATACCCTTATCCCCAATGCCTAGATTTACAACAAAGGGTCAGATTCTCAGATGGTGTAAATCAGCATAATTTCACTGATTTAATTGAAGCTATATCTGTTTTCACCACTTGGGAATATGGTTTCAAATCTGTTTTCTTTAAAGAAAAAAGTAGTATCATCTGGTTTACTGTATCATCTGTTTGTGATATTGTGATCCATTGGTTGTATCTACAAGTTTCTTTAAGAATGTATGTGTCTGTAAGTTGTTTTTCCTGTTTCTTCTTGTTTTATTTCATGTAGATGTTATATATGGGCAAATACATCAGATTTATATATATTAGATCTGATGTATTTGCCCATTTTCCATTTTTAGAGTCTAATTAAAAGAGAGAGAGAGAGGTATCAGAGATCCAGGCACATTTTGGGTACTCTACTGCATGTCTATGTGTACATTTGTTGTAAATGCCCACCCACAAGTGGTTGTTTTAGTTCTTATGTTAAATGTTCATGCAAAGCAGGCAGGATGAAGAACAGGCAAGACAGACATCCAAGCTTTTTATTTTTTTAAATAAAGATCCTTAATGTGTTTTTGAAGTCAGATTTTAAACAGGAACGATCATCTGTGAGAGTGTTCAGCAGCCATAGTGTTAAACAGTATTAAGGAGAAAAGTTTCTCCTCTATAGTGGCTTTTGATAGATAGGATGTAGGGCCCTCCAGAGAGTAGTTGGATGAGAAGATGCTGTTGATTAAAGAACCAGAGGAGTAATAAGCCAACCAAACCCAGTTTTCAGTGACCCATACCAGCATGATTTCACAACTCCTGTATTTTGCTTGAGTTACTGTTAATGCTTTGTCTGAACCTGAGAATTCAAGCAAAAGATATGTATGAAACCTTGTGAAACTCATGAATTTCATCTCTTTTGTTATAAAGCCAATAAAACTCCTCAGGCAAGACTGGTCAGTTTGCAGCAAAACTGATCAAATGTGCCAGAGATCTGTAATCTGTTGTTCAATTCTGTTTCCTCTCAGTAGTCACATTTACTGTAAAGTGGGCATAATTTTTCCTCTAAAAATAAAAAATGAGGTATACTTTATTTTCCCACATATGTAGCACTACAAAATGGGTTGCTGCAAAAGATTTGCATTTCTAAACACAATATATTTGGGGAAGACAGCGTCATGTCACCTGTTACTGTTTGGTCAAAGGTTCCAAAAACTTCTGGCCACTTGGCAAATTACTAAATTGCCAATAGTGTGTGGTCATCCTTCCTGGTGATTAGTGTACAATTATTTATAGACCTCTGACATGTCTCAGCCAATTAGATTTTGGCTATGAAGAGATTAAAACATCCCTCTGCCAGACATCGAAAATGAATTGTTTGCTGTTGTATTAAAGACAGACAAAACCAAAAGTCAGATTGGAACATCCTTGATATTTAGAGACATCTGCTTCTATGATCTAACTTTCTGGTCAGCCCCCTTTCTTAATAGTGGGCCAAACTAAAATTCTGATCTTTTGGGACATTTAGATCAGTATCCAAGCTTTGTTGCTTGGATTCTTCTGTAGTTCTGATGTTATCAATTATGTTGGTAATATCACAGCTGTGGCATAGAGCTCAGTTCATCCATGTTGGAGATGCAGTCAGTGCATCTGAGGGGTTGTGGGTAAAGGTGGCTTTACACCACTTCTTTTGTTCTCCTGAGCCTGGGGATGGTCAGTTTGGCTCCTGCTGCAACTTGTAGATGCCTCCGGCTGCTCTAAGTCATGCCAGCTTGTAACAACTCCTGAAGAACAGTTACACCAGACAGAGATAGCTGGTGTACAGCATGCAGTAGCCATGTATGCCTCTGGCAAGCCTCCTGTTCCAGGTGATGATTCCCTCATGCCAGGAAAATCCTCAGTTGCTTATTTAGGGTAGCATTGCAACAAGGTTTGGCATATGGCTTGCGTAAGAAAACTCCAGATAACTTTTACAGCATTTTAGGTCACATCTATTCTGGGTGCCCAAATTGAGACACGTTAAAGAGACCCTGGTTTTCAGAGGATGAATGATCAGCACTTTCTGAAAACAAGTGTTCCGATAAGGTATTTCAAGTTGGACATCAAACTGAGCCAAATCAATTCAAGAGCAAAATCACTAGTCACTCTTGAAAATTTTGATTTTACATGGTAGGGCTATGGTATGTAAATGTAGTCAAGTATGCCAGGACTGAGTTAACTCCAGCATCTCACAGCTTTACTTTTGAACAATGAATTGTTCTGAGTGGTCTTAAAATGAAATTGTACAATTAAGAAAAACACCTCTAAAAGTTTTCTCCAACTGGTAGTTTTCATGTGTTTCAGTGACAAACAAAACTTCATCATTCACAAGGGTATAGGCAAGTTTAAAAAAAACACACATTTTTCATGTTGGAGCCCATTATATTTTTAATGTATATAAAATTCAATGCAGTATAACCGTGAATAAATCTATTTCTATATCTGTCTGGATTCTAATAACACAAGTCACTCAAGTTTCAATCTCATGGTTGCCCTGATATCTCAGAACTTCTCATTGTCTGGATGGGCTAATATTTCAGTTACCTATTTAGGATATGTGCATGTGCACAATGTGTACACACATAGACACATGAATACACACACACTGGATAGAGATTTATTTTTTGTACAATAAGTTTCTCAGTGTCTGTTGTTTCCATTTTCATGTCTCCAAAGCTTTTATGTGAATTCTTCCAGCACGTTTCTCATTATTCTCTCAGCCTTTCCTCTGCTGGATAGCTGGGGTTTCCAGACATATAACCTGAAATGTCCTGGGAGAATTTACATAAAAACAATAAAGCCAAGGAAATGGAAACCACAGGATATATACATTTTTTCAATCTTTGCTAAGAAGATCATTGGTTCGTATTTACAAAGGAATTCAATTTTCCATTGTGAAGCAAATGTGGGGGAAAGGGGATGGCAGAAATCATTAGGGCTGGCATTTGTCTCATTACTTAAGTGAATATTCTGATGGTGAGGGTTGTATGCTAATCTCGTTAATGATTGAAGAGTTTCACATGCATTATTCGCAGCACATTAAGAAGAATGTACTGTGAAAAATCATATAAATAGTTGTCTCAAGCAATATTAATGCATAGCTTGGAAGGTAGGGTCGGTCTGTCGCCCCGCCCCCCCATTTAAGGAAAGTTTAAGGGTTTTTTTTTTTTTTATCATTTGCTAAATATAGTGGAGTGGTGTTTTTCTACTCTCTAAATTTAGCATCTTCTGAAGTCAAATAGATTAAAAACTGATACAATTGTGCAGGGGATAAGTAATGTGATATAGAGACTCTAGGTTTCCAGTTTGAGTTGAGCAGAGATTGGAAATAACCAGCAGTTGTTACTGGCCTATTGTTGTGTCCTCATGTTTACAAAATTATTCTGGTGGACTTTGTCTGATATTCAGCGGACAGGTTTTCACATCACAGAATCTACCACCATATTAGCACTTCCCAGATTGGGGAAGTTTTGTTTCTCTTTTTGCATATATTACTTGATTTGATTTTTGTTGATAAAGATTTTCTTTGCTGAAAGACCTGACTCTCTCTGGGGGTGTTTTCTTTCTACTCAAGCTTACAGGCCCCTTTCCATTTAGAGTTTTTACAAAGTTTTGATTTGGGGAGGGGCTTAGTAAATAGATTCAGGCTCTATCAGAAAACTCAAATTACATGGAGTGGGTTGATTCTAGACAAGTTTTCCTGCTAATAAGCAAGACAGGGGTGTCTTCTTTCTCACCTACTTGTTTCATTGGCTATTGAGGCACTGTCTCAGATAATTTGAATTAACCAAGCTTCTAAGGGTATGTTTACACTGAAGTTGGGAGGAGCCTCCCAGCTCAGAGAGACAGATTTGTGCTAGCAGGGCTCCAGCTAGCATGCTAACAATAGCAGTGTAAACAGTGTGGCATCAGCTTTGGCCTTCAAGCCTAAAGGGTCAGGTGCATGTGACAGCATTAGCTGCAGCGCGAATTGCAGTGTTCACACTGCTGTTTTTAGAGTGCTAGCTTGAGCCCTGCTAACATGAGTTTACCTACCTGACCTGGAGGCTTGCTCCAGTCTGCAGTGAAGACATATCCTGAGGTAATATCCCTTAGGATGTCTATCAAAAAGTAATATAGGTGAATGATATTATTTTGTTTTGGTTTAATCAGTAAATTGCATACACTCCATAGTTTGGACCCTGCTCCTGTTTGATGATGTCTTGGGTTACAGAATTAAGTATCATAAACCAGAATTATTGCCCATAAACCTGACCCGGTATGCATTTGAATTTGGCTCCAAAGAGGTTCAACTATGTAGTTATCAAGAAATCTTTGAAAGTATCCAGGCTGTTCTATCTGAACTATATGCAAATCACTCCCAGCATTCTTCAGGGCCTAATTAATTGTTCTGAGCTTCTGGTTTGCTAATGGGAAGAGAAAACCTTACCAAAGTTGAAGTCCTGCCCAGACTTTATTTTTTTTCCAACATGTTTCAAACCTGTATTTTCCCTGAGTTACACAGGATGAGCCCGATTTTCCTCTTGCTTGCTCCATTTTTACGCTGGCATAAACCCATTGGCTTCAATTAAATAGCTCTTGATTTACAGCAGCATAATTAAAGGAGGAGCAGGCCCAGGGCATTCTCAAGGTTTATCTAGAGCATTAAAAATGCTAGGTATTATAATTATTATCATCCCTCAGTGTTACATCATGGAATTTTTTTAAACAACAAAACTAATAGTTTCACAACATACAAGATCTTTAAGCATAAAAAGAGGAAAGCTACTGTCTAAAATTTATCACCAATAAATCCTGACCATGAACCAATTCAATAGGTTTGTGGAGTCATTTTTATTAAATCCTTCACAGAATTCCTGCATTTTAGATGCTCAGATGCATTCGTTCTCCTTTGAGCTGCCTTAAAATTCTCAAGTTCTCACAGTACCTAAGTGCACTGTCTTCTGGTGGTCACTTATCCTGATGCCTTGCACTCCTAACGTGTTCTTGAGCTGCTCATTCAGACCCTTAGGGATCACTTCAAGTGCCCCCATAATCACTGGGATTGTTTTTATTCTAGTTCTCCATAACCATTCCACTTTGTGAAAGAGTTTTTTATACCTTGCTATCTTCTCTACTGGTTTTTATTTTATTGGTATTGTTATTATTTGTTATTATTTATTTTATTAAGAAATGCTCAGGTATAGTCGATCACCCTGCTCACTTTATTATTTTATCATTGGCCAGTAAGACTTAGCTTTACAGCCAAAATGGTAAGGCAAGAAATGTGAATCACCAGGCATGCCCAGCCAGACCATTACATATTTTGCAATATACATTTTGTTTCTTCTCTTCAATTAGGAACAAAATTACAAGTTAACCCATACTTTCACACCCATAATCTTTGGCACAGAGTTCAAAGGGTCCTTAACAAGTGTTTATTTCCACCCTTAGGGCTTGTCTACACTCACAGTCTGCAGTGGCGCAGCTGCACTGGTGCACGGTAGCACTTAGTGAAGACATTACCTGTGCTGACAGAAGAGCTTCTTGTGTTGGTATAGGTACTCCACCTCCTCAGGGGTAGCAATGTTGAGAAGAGAAGCCCTCCCATTGGCGTAGCTCTGTGTGCACTGGGCCCGAGGGTTGAGTTGGTATAACTACCTCGATTAGTTATACTGACGTTGTTGTATAGACCAGGGCTTACTCTCACTTACATTATCTCAGACTTTCCTTCTTCTTTATGAAGCACTGGGCTATTATACACAGAAGGCCTCAAATGCTGATCCTTTCAGGTCTTGACTTTTGTCCAGAGATCCTCAAATTCCCTGGTAGCATAGAAATGTATTATACATGGAGCATTTGAAGACTGGTTACTTATTGTTGTAATGACAGCGCTATTAGTACTCATCCAGCTTATACAGATATCCAGTCTGAATATCAATAAAGAGCAAATCCACTTGGGTCCCAGTGATTTTCACCTATTCATAGTATGAAATTATGCACAGGGTTCTTATTCAAACTGGTAGGGTAATTATTAATTTGATTATTTTTAGAAACTCTTTGTCATGGTGTCTTGACCCATGACAAATAAAAAATGTGCAACATACTAAATTAAAAGGTTGCCCTGTCTTATTTTCAAGTATGCCTACACTATTTACAAAGGGTAAAGCTCTGGCTTACTATCTATGGCTTTCTCTTCTCATTGTTGGTTTTGAGCATCTGGTTTTTAGGTTGGTCTGAAATTTGAGCTTTTCATAGTCTCTCAATATGCTTCAGCAACATGTGTCATTAATGAAGTGAATTGGGTAACTAGTCTCACCACTGTTTGTAATTCAGCCTATGACAAGCCCCAGGAAAGCAAGAAGGGCTCAGCCAGCTCTAATTAGGAAAACATGCCTAAGGCACAGTCCGTAGTATAAACAGAGACAGGACAAATCACTCACTAGAAGAAAACCAAAAGTGAGCATTTGGCAAAGACATTGTGCATTCATACCAAACAAGAAACCTGCTGAACAAAACAATCCCCACACATGGACATCAGAATGACTCACTGTCACAAGAATAGAGAACCATTGCCAGTGAGGGGGAATATGAAGAGGCACTAAAAGGAAAGATCCTACAGAATGCTTAAATATATTTAATCAGAATAATGATTTCCAAGATTAAAAAATAAGAACTGAATCAATGGTACAAAAGTATATTATTGTGCTTAGTATGAATATAATAACAATTAATAATGGGATGACTTTAATCAGCAGCTATATATGCATTTGTCTAGGGCAATGGAATTCAACCTGTGGGCTGTGGAACCCTGGGAGTCCACAGTCTATGTCTAAGATTTCCAAAGGGGTCTGCACCTCCATTTGAAAATTTTTTAGGGTCCACAAATGAAAAAAAGGTTGAAAACCACTGGTCTAGGGTGTCACATTTCAGGGAATAGTGCAATAAACCTAGGGGAGTTCCACCAAAGGAAGCCGTTTTAACAACACATCTATGGTGTTCTAGAAGATCATCATTAAAGAAGGGATTGTGGAATGTGGCAAATTCTTCATGACAAGAGAAATTCTGGAAGAAAGTAAAAGAGATAAATCAAAATAGATACTATTTAGCAGCTCTATCTGAGAATCTCAAAGTATTTCATAAATGCTACTTGATAAGCCTCAAACATGCCTGTGAAGTTGGTACAATAAGCCTTATATAGATTGGGATGCTGAGGCAAGTGGAAGATCAATTAAAATGACTTTCCCAAGATCACACGTGAGTTTTCTGTTTGGTTAAGACAGCAGGTGGCTGTCAGAGCCAGGATTATTCCCAGGTTTCCTGACTTTCCTGTTCTAACCACAGCATACTATCCTATATGTGGACAGAGAGACAAAAGGAAGAAAGATAGAAGACCTAGGGAAGAGACAAAGAAATACATGAGGGAGGCTTATGTAAATAGAAGAAGACTATAATTAATAAATAATTAATAATAATGCATGTCTATTATATGATTTTCATTCATAAATGTCAAACTGCTTTACAAAAGAGAGCAACTGAAACAAGAGTGAAGTGACTTGCTCAAAGTCACACAACAGATCAGTGGCCAGCTAGGAACAGAACCTAAGTCTACCAGCTCCTAAGGAATGGGAGTCATTTATGTTCATGAAATGAGCTGGAGACCTGTTTCATGTGACAATGTAATGGGGTACACACTGAGCGATATTCTTTCCATTCAGAATGTTTTGAGTGATGCCTCTTTAACAGAAGAATGGAAAGGGTTGTTGGAACCAGAGCCTTTCCTAAGGTTTAGGAATGACTCTTTGAACAGTTGGAGAAAGGAGAAGCTGGGGGGGTTGAGGGAGTGGGGAGGTAAAACTGATTGCAGCAGTTTATCTTTGAGGAGAAGACTGGGAATAGTTATAGGAAAAATTAATAGAAAGCAGTGTGAAATGTACCTGGAGAGCAGCATAAAGGTGATGAGAGTGTGGTGAAGAAAAGAAAAAGGGTAGATCAAAAGCAACAGAAAGAAAGTGAGGACAAAGAAAATAGTAGAGAAAGAAAGAGGAACAGACCTACCTGAAACATAAATGTGCTCCTAATTCTCCTCATACTGGATTAAGGGACATATTCAGCCTCCATGGCCATAGAAGCCTGTCAGTGAAATTTCACAATTCTGCTGTGCAAAGGCGGCAGGGAAGTAGGGGAACTGTACATACATAGCGGGTGTGCACTACCTCAGATAGTGTGGAACTCTCTTCCAGGAACTTCCCACATATCAATGTAAAAAGATCAAGGTTCCACAACCAGTTTGCAGCTTAGAGGGAAGACACATCCCCATCCCTTCCACATATCCCAGCACATCCATGTGAGATCCTTGGCATCTGCTCGGCTTAGCATTTGCTCCTAACAGTATAAGAAGGCCTATTTAAATAAATATATTTTTTTATTTTTACCCCACTGAGTAATGTCTTATAAATATAGTAATATCTCTAATAAGTGTAAATCAGCTCTCAAGGTGTCAGTAGCAATATGAAAGTGCTTAGGTTGTGAGGACTTAGGGATGAATCCACAGCTATGAGAATGGAGATTCTTAATCATCTCTGCTTAGTTATGGCTCTTCCAGATTTGGGGCAGTGGCCTATAATTTATCTCAGAATGTTCGTGCTGATGTAAAGGTCACAAACTAGAGGAAATAATCTAAAAATTAAAGCCTAATGCTGTTTTCACTCATGTTAATGGGGGTTTTTACCATTTATGTTGTTAGAGGAAGGACTGGGTCCTAGAATACAATATATAGAGAAACTCAGCAAGAACAATTCCACATAAGAGCTCGTAAACACATAAAATAGGTTACTGGGAAAGAAATTGGAGGAAAGAGTTATTATTGAGTTTAAGAGAAACCTAAATTTGTGTCTGAAGAAAGAAAGAATTGTGAAAAAGCAGGAAGGTGAAATTATGACCAATCGAAAGAGAGCAGGTGGTCAGGCAGAATGGGCTGTAAATCAATTACCTGTTCTTAAAGATTTGCATTCTTTTTGAATAATTCATTGTTTTTCTGTTATCCTTGTTCTGGAAGAGTTGCTTACTTTTTAAAAAGCAGAGATCTACATGTGGACTATTTGTATAACATGATAGTGAAATGTGTTCCATGGCAAGCATCTATCAGTTAAGTCCTATGGAAAACTAGCTCATCATTCCTTTCTAATCAGTCACAGTACAAAAAATGTCTTAGTTACAAATCATGTGATTAGCATTACAGGGAAAAATGTTATTATTTTCAACCTAAAGTATTTAATTGGCTCTGTGATGGAATTTAACATCAAGAATAGATCTTCTGTGTTTCAATGTGTTCATAACTTTCAGTGTAGTTAACTATGAAAGTCCTGTTTAATGCATAATATTATCAGACAGAAAGTACTTTCTTAAAAATCATTAGTCTACAGAGTCTATTTTGACTTCAGTCCGTGTAAGTAACTCCCATAGTATCAATGCAATGCTCGAATATGAAAAGTGAAGGGGACCCAAAAGAACACTTGTAATAGGGCCATATATTGGTAGAGGAATCCAGAAGACACTGTTCCAGGGAGTTGGATTGGACAAAGGCTCAGGAAATGGCCTGATAGCAGTGAGAGGAAGCTGTCCCAGGAAATTAAGATTTGGATGGGGGAAAATTCCCAGGACACTGTTGCTTTAAGGGCCTGGGATGAGGAACCCTGCTGAGGGTGAGGCAGGGCTTTCCTCTCTTCCAGCTGATCAGGAGGAGGGAGCTCTCTGAAGGAAGGCAGCATATAGGCTGCCTTCTCCCTCAGAATGGAGGAGACACTGAAAGAGAAAGAAGCTAGGGCCAAGTTGTGGTGAACTGGGAATGTTCTTAATGTTTTCTCTGAATACTGTGTTGGTGCCTCAGTGTCCCCTATGCAGTTTTTAAGTATCTAGGTGGTGGAATAAGGGTGTGTGATTGCTACAGAGCAAAGGGCCAGTGCACCTAAATGCCTGGCATTCTGTCTGCTAGCAACTGATGGCCTGGGCCCCTCCTCTGCAAAGGTGCCAACTGAAGGTGTTGGAAACAAAGAGATCAGATGACCTCGTGGCCAGGGAAAGAAACTGAGCAGAGAGGAGGGGCTGAGGGGTTCTGGAGTCTGGAGTTGGCTGGGGAGGAGCAGTGAAGTGCAGATGTGGGAGTCTGGCTCACTGCCCCCCAGAATGGACCCAACTGAGGGTTCTGGCTCGCGGTACCTACAATCTCTGTTTTAGACTGTGTTCCTGTCATCGAATAAACCTCTGTTTTACTGGCTGGCTGAGAGTCACGTCTGACTGCGAGGTAGGGGTGCAGGACCCTGTGGCTTCCCCAGGACCCCACTGGGGGAAGCGCACGGAGGGGCAGAGGATGCTGAATGCTCCAAGGAGAGACCCAGGAGGCAAAGACTTGTGAGCTTCTTGCCCTGAACAAGTCAGCTCCAAGCGAGAGGAGGCTCCCCAAAGTCCAGTCTGGCTTTGTGGGGAGTAGTTCCAGAGCATCACCCAGGGACTCCGTGACAAGCGTCAGCTAGAAAGGGCTAAGACTGATGGCTTTGGGTGGAGTAGAGTGAGGAGGGGGAAGAGCTCTGTGTTTGGCAGAAAAACCAGGGCTAAGTATGAACTTTTGTATCATGGTTATGGCCTTTATTTTGAGACTCTCTGAGGAGAGTTTGAGCAATTTGTTATTAAGGACTTTGGGGGCTGTTTGAATCTTACTAAACTAGACCTAGGAGGAGGTGCTATTAAACACAAGAGTGATGTTGTGGTGTGCTTAAGGGGCCTGGAGAGGGAGCTAGGAGCAGAAGGGTGCCTTCAAAGTGATCCCTGGTCATGAAGGGGTGCTTAGTAAATGGCTGCCCTGCCACAATACAGGATAAGAAAATTATATTTCTATAATAAAAGAATACTTTGAGAACATACTAAAAAGAAAAAAAAATACAAACCCAGTCATACCTTAAAAACCCATCAAAAGTCATATTACCCTCTAAGCCTGTTTGTGTCCATAGTGGATAGATTCTGACACTCTTAGTTATGTTGAGTAGTACTTCATTGTAATAAGCAGCCCCACTTATTTTATTGGGGATGCTGGTGGAATAAGTTGCTACTCAGTGTGAGTAAGAGTGGCAGAATCTGATCTTTAGATTATAACATTTTATGAGGAGGAACAGTGTTTTCTATATGTTTTGTGAAGCACCTAGCAAACTAGTAAGCATGTTAAAAAACAACAGTAGTAATGTGTGCAGATAAGGGTTTTCTTATTGTTGAATGGTTGTAAGAGCTATGGTACCTTAAATTATTTTTAGCCAATTCTAGAAGTGATAATGTCATAGATTACTGTGGTAAGCATCCACTTTCCACCATCTTGGACAGAATGTTGTACATATCTAGCCAGATACAGATCATCAGTCTCCTTTCTGTATTAGGGAAGGTTACATAAGAGCATCAACACGAGTAGTGATGCCTTAATGAATACATCAAGTCTATGATAAAGATGAACCAATTTATTATTGTTGAGATTTGCAATTGTCAACACAATGTCATTTGGTATTTTTGCTCAGACTGTGTTCTATAGCAATGAATTCACAATTGTGACAGATAGCAATAAAACTTTGTGAAAGTTTTTGAAGTAGTTATAAATGATGTGTAAACTATACTTATAGAAAGTGTTTGTGGTAAAGCAAATTTACACAATAAGAGGTAAATCATATTTCCTTATAGTGTCAAAATTGTCTGTAGATGCTAGTCATAAAAATGTAAATTTTGTGCAGAATTGATAAATGCTTATAAAATCAACATGTGCAGTGGGTTTATAAAGACAATGTTAATTTCTGGCATGCCTAATTTTCATGACAGTTGAAATGATGAATCCAGTTGTTGCTTTCAATGTGTGACAGAATTCTTTTGAAAGTTTGCCCATTTTCAAAATATTTATGTTTCTTCTTCAAGCTGCCAAACACAGAGATGACACATACTACCCTCAATCTGTTCATTCCTGTACTCTATTTAATGAAGATATAAAAATGCTGAATTCCCATATGACCAGATGGGACCTCCTGCATGACACAGGCTATAGAACTTCACCTAACAATTCCTGCATCAAGATAAATACTGTAACCTCTGATTATTTTTTTAAGCTTTTATTTTAGAGGGGAAAAAAATCTAATTTTGATTTAAAGACTCCAAGTGATGGAAAACATATCACAGTCTTGGGTAACTTATTAATTACCCCGCCCCCCCCTTCAAATTTGTATCTTATTTCCAGTTTGAACTTTGCTGACTCCAACTTCCAGCCATTAGAGCTTCTAGTGTAGCTTCTCCCGGTATAGATAATTATAGACCATGAGCACATAATCTCTTAACTTTAGCCATAAGTTTAATAGTTGGAACTACTTTAGAGGCATATAAGGCATGTCTTCTACACCACAAATCATTTTTATAACTCTTCTCTGAATCTTTTCTAATTTTTCAACATCCTCTTAAAAATGTGGACAACAGAACTGGACCCAATATTCAAGTGGTGGTCTCAGCAATACCAAATTCAGAGGTAATGTCACCCTTCCTATTCTTAAAGTTATGTGAATGGCCATGTATGGAACATATTGTCCTAAACGTGGTAGTAATTTTGACACAGAATAGCAATAATTGAAACTGAATGTGCATTGACTAAGACTTTGTGCGGAACCAAGGCATCCTCTCACAAGCCGCTTTCTCCTCAGGCCTCCCCAAGCCCTGTTCACTCTGCTTGCTACCCCCTCTCTATAGTTGCCCCTCCCCTTAATGCCCCCTCATCCCCCAGGGTCCTTTGGTGGTGGTCTGCGTCTGGATGTTACCAGAATGAGTGCATAAAGCTGAATGTTTTGGGCGACTCTTCTTCAGCTAGAAGGACCCAAGGAAATCTGAAGAAAACAGGACAAAATTTCAAAAGGGGAGCATTTTTATGGTTTCTTCTGCAAAAGTTAACAAGTTAACATAAACTTACACAGAAAATTCAAAGATTGTTTGATAAGTTACTGTGTTAAATTTAGATGCTAGATTCAGTTATTGAAGTAGGAAACAGAGATTTTAGTCCTGACCTTTTAAGTGCTAATCTCAGTGCACTCATAATTGTGGTGTAACTACTGATGGCTCCAAAGTATATGTATAATGTTGATTTCAGATGCATGCTTGGTAGTTTGTTCCAACCAGTCCTTCTTGGATGCACTTAAATTGTACAGGTGTTGTGGATTTTAACTGTTGTACAGTATGTTATCTATTCCCCTTCTAGCATTTGACAATTCTTTTCCAAGTGATGATGAGTAATCATAGCAACTAAAACAATAAACGTATAAAAAGATTAAATATAGCCAAACTCTATGAGAATGAATCGTCCACGTGTAGGATTTTTCCTGAATATAGTAGGAAGTCATGTGCTTTGGAGATAGTGCATGCATGGAAGACTCAGCTAGAGACACAGAACATTTTCTAAATGGAATGTTTTAAAAGTTTTCTATTAGATGACAGCAGGTCGTTCATCAATACAGTGGTACTGGAAACTTCCTTCTCAGCTCAAGATGGTTTTTAAGACTGAATTGATATGGAATATTGTAGCAGAGTGGATCTCTGCTCCGGCCCTGAAAGGGTTAAAAACAGCCCAGGGAAGGGGCTGGGGCTGGGGCTGGAGCAAGCAGCCTTTTGAGCTGGGCTGATTGGGGAAGTGGCTGCAGCTGGGGCCACGCCCCAAACTGAGCCACAGGCCCTTATAAAAGGGCAGAGAAGCCAGGAGCCCAAGACTCTCTCTCTGTGTTCAGAGAGAGAAGGGCCTGGCTGCTGAGACAAGGTACCTAGCGTTGGGCAGGGCTGGGGAAAGGCAGAGGAGTTGGGGAGCTCCTGCCTGGAGAGCCCCAGGCTGTGGCCTAGCAGTAGGCTAGGAGGTACTGGGGTTGCAAGGTGCAACCCGGGGTAGGCCAAGGCAGTGGGTCCAAACCCCTTTGCCGATGATAAGAGGCTAATACTGCAGTCTGCCCCAGGGTGTGGGGCTAGCTAATGACTGGGCAGTTGCCAAGACCCTGAGGCAAAGTGGGGATAGAGGGAGGGGGGTTCTCAGGGAGGGGAAACCCCTAAGAGAAAGGGGTTATTGCCAGGGGGTCAGCACCCCATGTAAAAGGGGCACTGGGGTCCAGGGAGGGACACAGGGCCAGAAGCCGGAATGTGGATCACCGGCCTGCAGAGGGCGCTCCGAGCTGCATATTTGAGCTAATTCTCTGAAGCAACCAGCAGGAGGCCTCACAGGCATGGCAGGGGTGAGTTACGCCTGGTTACAAATATAAATGTTGCTCATTATTCTTTAAAAGATTGTTTCTCAAATTCACATGAAGTCTTTAACTTCACTTTACTCGTTGTCAGATTTTTATTTTAATTCAGTATTTGTTCTGTTGTTCTTTTCCTGGGCATAACAGTGTGGAGTTTTGAAGGGTATGCACAGTTTTGGAGCTATCCCTCCATGTTCCTTTCTAGGATCTTGGACTAAACAAAGAAGAGACCGCACTCAGAATATCCATCCCAAGTTTTACACTGTAAATGCTGAGCAAGGACTCCAGGAGTTTAGTTAATAATGTGCAGATACTTACACGATGGATAAATGTCATCATAGTTATGTACTTCTCCATGGAGTCTCAGTGATTTGATGGGGAAAAAAAACAGCTGTGCAGGTAATAGCCAAACCAGCCAGGTTTAGAATAGCCAGTCAGGATACATTAATTTACATAAAACTCCACTTACTGATCAGCTGATTAGTTAATAATCAGAGTACAGTAATTTGCTTACATAGGGTATTGAGAAATAACCATGTGTTAATTATGCAAATCAGATTTCCCAGCTGATCAGAGTGAAAAAAAATGCATTTCTGAGAAATAAGGGTCATTGAGCTGCACCTCTCCACTCTGACTGGTTAAGACAATTCCATTTCAGTATAATGGTTCATAATGTGCATAGGGCAGAGCAATTAAGTAGCATTATAAAAGAAAAATAATTGTGTGCTGTTCATCTGGGACTTTCTTACGGAAAGCGATAACATGATGCCATTAGGAAACTCAACAAGACAATAATATCCATCCATTCCCAAGAAGAAGCAGAAGTTTGAACATCTGTTTCCCTCTATTGAATTCATGAAAGGGCTTCTCTGCACATAGAAAAAATGGACTAATAAACAACAGTTAGGGAACATTCTCTGTTGTTTACCATAACATTGAAATATACCAAATGCAATAAAAGTGGGGTGGGTATTTAAACAGCTTTCCAAAAAAACACCTTGCCAATTAGTAGATCTTTTAGAAGTGCAACATTGAGTTATCAATGTTATAGCTCAGTGGTTTGAGCATTGGCCTATTAAACCTAGCATTGTGAGCTTAATCCTTGAGGGGGGCCATCTAGAGATCTGGACTCAGTGACCTTTCAGGGTCCCTTCCAGTTCTGAGATACAAGAAGTTTGGTTTTAGGGGGAGGGATAGCTCAGTGGTTTGAGCATTGGCCTGCTAAACTCAGGGTTGTGAGCTCAATCTTTGAGGGGATCTAGGGCAAAATCAGTACTTGGTCCTGCTAGTGAAGGCAGGGGACTAGACTCAATGACCTTTCAGGGTCCCTTCCAGTTCTATGAGATGGGTATAGCTCCATATTTTTTTCTGTATCTATTTTAATTTAAAATATATTATAGAAGAGCATGAAATCTTGTGGGGAAAAGTGTAATTAAAGCTCTTTATCAAAGACACAATGCCCACAAGATACAAAGTTGAAATTATGGGCAGCAAAATCAAACAGTTTATAATATAAAATGGTGCTAGTAAGTGCTTAAAAAAAAAAAAAATCCTAGCCAGCAATTTTTTTGGGGAAAAAAGTTTAAGCTTAAAATATGGGAATCTTCCTTCACCCCCTTCCGCTCCTCACCATAGTTTTGGAGGGGAATAATAACAAAAGGCACTTTGGACATAAGCGCCAAGTTCCTGCCAAGGGCTTGTAATACAATATCTCAGAGTTTCAAGGGTAATTCAGTGTCAATTGCGCTTGCCGTCCCCCAGAAAAAGTAAGCATTTAACTTCCTTTCAGTCTATGTGGACTGATGAAATGTAGGAAATCTGTTTCGCGGGGGTGTGGGGGGGGAGAGGTTTCCCAAAGAGAGCACCAAGTGGAGCGATCAGAAGTATGAAGAGTGGCAGTGCTGGTGGTGGTGGTGGTGGTGTGCTCAGGCTGGGAGAGCGGGACGGGCTGCAGGAGGAGAAGGGTTTTGTGGCATTGCAAGAAGAAAGTGAGTGAGATTTCTTCCGAGCAAGCGCTTAAGGAGTGCGGGGTGAGGCATGCTGGCCGCTAATAAATGGCTAACGCGGGGAGAGAGCTCTGCTAACTGCTACTGCAGTTAATGCAGGCATCTGGCTGCGTTTACAGAAGTCAGACCCCGGGCTCTTTTAATGTTTGATTTGGTTGTTTTTCACTGTTGCATTTGAATTGAGAGAGGGGTCGAGGGATTTAAGCAAGAAAAAGATTATTTCCCTTCAGCTTGTCACCTTAGAGTGGGGTTTCTTTTGTTTTCTTCCTCTTATCTTGAAATTGCAAGAAATCTCACCTCCAAAGAGTTGATTAATGGATACAGCAGCGGAAACTGCTTAGAGCACTGCAGCAGAGAGGTAGGCAAGGGGAAGGGAGAGCTGGGCTAGGAAGTTTGCAAATTGCAATCGGTGCGCTCCTGCACAGGTAAAAATCTTTCGTTTGCCTACTGATTGGGGAAGCATTCTCCTCCCCCGCGGACGATCCGGAGTTTGAAAGGGTCACGGCAGCAAAGTGGCGGTGGGCTGGGAGGAAGCAACATTAATGATTTGAGAATCATTATTTCCAGTTCAGGAGCCTGCCAGGGTGCAGCCTCTCCGCGTTACTAACACGAACGCTTTTGAATGCAGATAAACCTTCCATGAATGTTTGCATTGTCTCTCCTTTAATGAGCCGGAGTTGGGAATCTTGAGTTACTCACCCACTGCAAAGCAATTGGTCCGGGTTCATATGCATGGGCCCCGAAGAGAGCAAACTAATCCTAACCACCCAGAATAGTATGGATCAGACGGTGAGCTGCTCACTTACTAGGGTTCGGGCTAGGGGTGAGTGTTTGGCAACAAAATATTCAGAATGATCCCAGGAGGAGAATATTTTTGCCTTAGTTGCATGAAAGTCTTGAAACATGTCTCGCGCACCATTCGGGACCCTTCTTTGCTTTGTGTCTGCTCCTACCCGTTCACCAGCCCTGTGGCTGGAAGAAGAGGGAAAGGTAGGTTGTTTACAGCACTGGCAAACTATACTGCCATCACTCTGCCCACAGAGCTGGGCCACTGGAATTAGGGCAGTCTTGACACCCCCAAAGGGCTGGCAGGACAACGCTAATTCTAAACCGAGCTTTCTTCCTTTGCCTTCTTTCTCACGCAATAGACACAACCAGCGGAAGGGCTGGCAGGCTTTGCTTTTTAGGCTGGGATCTTCTGGTTGCTCCACAGATTTATATGGTTTTTAGAAAGGATCCATTCCTGTTCGAGGAATGCTCTCTCCTTGTTGCAGCCATGCGGGGCAGCAGGGCGATCGCCTAGCAGCATGGCTTGCTCTGCCTGCGTGTGAAAGGTAAAGGGACTGAGCATTCTTCACTAATATCTGTGGCAGACGCATTGCAGCCTTCCTCCCAGTCAGCTCCGGAGCACATCTGACATTGCGCGGGGGGGGGGGGGGGGAGGAGAAGGTACTTTTATTCCAGTCTCCACGCACATTAAAGCTTGGATTGTTTCTTCGCTGCCGAGCCGAGGCTGTGCCAAGTGTAATGGCTTTGTGATGTGGATTGTGATTTAATAGGAAATTAGCTAACATTCCTAAATTCATTTCATATGGTACAATAGGCCATCTGATGAGAATTACAGTGTGGAACCCAGGTTGGAACCTCAGCCAAACCCTGATGAAGAAGGTGAGGCAGTGTGGAACTAGCATTGCTTCCAGCCACCCAGCTCTTATTGACTTTCAGTGGGATCTAGGCCCCTGAATCACTTAGGGGCTTTTGAAAAAAAACAACAAAAAAAACCGTATGTCCTTATTATAATTTTGATCAGAAAGGAGACAAGCTTAACATTAGGGGCACCTGTCCTGCTCCCATATTAGTCATTTTAAGCTTAGACATTGATTTCATGGGAGCAGGAGCAGGATTAGCAACATTTAAGAATTAAATGCAAAGTCATAGGACCTGGTGATTATTGCCAATAATCACCACATTATTCTGCACAAATCAGCAGGTATTTAAAAACATAATTAAACTCATGAGGCAAACACCTATTAAAAGTTGCTATCTGTAATAAATTTTATCACTTCTTCAGCTAAAGGAGACTAAGATTTAGATTTGACCTTTCTGTACAGATTTTTTAAACTATCATTTTGATTAGGCAAATAGAAAAATGAGGAGTAAGAGCTTGACCCTGCAGTCCTGCAAATCACCTATCAGGATTTTTGCCTGCCTTAGGATCATTACTTAGAACATATCATTTTATGGCAAAGTTAATATCAAATATTCCTAAAGCTTTGTTATGTGTGTGAGAGAGACAAATGACATTCCTGCTTTCCTTTTGGTGGGACAGACATTTAGCAAGACAGCAACATTGTCTCTGGTAAAAACAGTCTTTAAAATTCCTAGGCTTTCAGTAACCTAGAAAGATTTTTTTTTTAAGTTAATTTGTTGCTGGCTTCAAACCTAGGGTCTTATAAGTTCAAAATATCAATATACAATCCTGTGCCAGGTTCCAGGTATACATTTTAAGTACAGTGCACATTTGTATCCTGTATGTTCATAACACAAGGGACAAAAGCTTCTTGTGAATCAGAGTTTACTTTATCAGTCTAGATCACATTTTGATGTAAGCCCTTAAAAATTCTAATTGATTAATGAGTTTCAGATGGTGGTTCCCCTCTATTCTCCCTCCTTTTTAATGTGTACAGTATACTCCAAGCTAATCTGGGAGAGCGCCAGAAAGATTGGGCTAAATTAGTTGTGTATCGTTAGAAGGATAATAAAGTAACTAGAAAAAATGAATTTCTTACAAATTATGATCTTGCTTTCTGCATCTGTCCAAATAGGTTTTATCCTCTTAATTCATGTAGTTAGTAAAGACCATTAAAATTAGTGTTGTAACCATCTTGGTCCTAGGATATTAGGAGACAAGATGAGTGAGGTCCCATAAAAGATACTACTTCACCCACCTTGTGTCTCTAATTAAAATTAGAGAGATGTGTACTTAAAATAATGTAGATAAGAGTGACATCTAATTTCTTATAGAAGGTAAAATTCTTTAAGGGTCCACTAAGAATAATCTGTCATGGGAGCAAAATCAGAATTGGATAAGTTTAGTCTCTATTATTTCATAAGAGTTAAAGGGTATAATGAGAGCAATTATTGTGGTATGCTATAGTACATCATAGCATCTTAGAAGTCAGACGACAAGACCGATTAGATCATATATGGTCTATCCTTGCCAACATCTGATTGTTATCTATATTTTATTTAGTGCTATTTTTAGTCTAGTTTTAAGTGTCTCAAGTGATGGAACTTCCCCTACTTCCCTTGGGAGGTTATTCTACTGTCTAGCAGATCTCGCTACAGAAAAGAATTTCCAGACAGTAAGGAAAACAATTACATAAATTGTTGTTTACCTCTGTAGCTCTCAGGAAGATGTTAATGTATATATTAGGAACAAAACAAAAGATTATTTCAAATGCAGCATTTAGTCTGTAGACTAATCTCATACATATTCTTAGTCTACAGGACCATAAGCGCTGGGCAAAGGACAACTTGTAGTTTTGTTTTTAATAACATTAGTAAGATCAACTTTTCAAATGTGGGTGTTTAGATTTCACTGCATATTTTATTCTCAAAATTAGTGTGTGCAAAACCTGCATTTGTTCTCCTGAAAGCAATGATTGCATGCAAGAGACCCCATTTGTGTGCAGGTTCATGTTTGCTTGCACAAATACACAGACTTTGTGTTTGCAATTTGTGCCCTAATGATGAAAATTTGATCTATTAAAATCGCTAATTTTTAATATCCTCTTTTGCTAACCCCCCAGATATAGTTATTTGCATATGCTTATTTCAAATGAGTCAACTAATGCACCAAACAACACTCTGAAATTCTGCTGAAGGGCCAGAATTTTGTGCTTTTCCCTCCCCTTCTTGATGTGATTAGAACTAGCAGGGAGATCCAGCAGAGATCCATGCCAGATAGTCATGAGCTCTGCTTTGGCTTTTGATCCTCAGTTTTCTCCCTTTCCAAAATGACTGCTATCCAATACCATTACCTTCTCTCCAAGTCAGCAGGAGATTGAGAGAGGGACATCAGCTGCAACTGCAGACAAAGGCAGTATACACTGCTTCTGTATAGCATTAGACTGCAGTCCCTGTGGTGAAAGCACTGACTACTCACTTCCAAGATGTTTTCCCACTGTTACCAGTGACTGTGAAACTACTGCTGAGTTCTGTATCATGTGAACCTTTTACTTTAAAGTATAGTTTGCTGCTTCTGCAGCTAGTATGCTTTCCAAACTCTCATCTCGCACAGGAGGAAATTTGGCCCACTAGCATAAACCCTGAGTATTTGTGTTATATGATGAAATTCACCCCTCTAATCCATGACCAAGATGCAGGGTTGCCACACAACCCTTTGAACACTAGTTGTGCAGAACATGGAGCGCACTGGATCAGCCTAAATTCAGATCTACAGTTCCTTCAGTAGTCCTAGGTAACACCAGCTCACTTGCAAATTGACTTTCTGCATTGGTCCCACATAGGCTGAGTCAAGGATAGTAAGGGAGAGTTTAAGTACATCCTAACAATGTTGTTCCATTTCTAGATAGAAATGGTATGAACTATCAGTAATAATGCAGAAAAGGCAGAAGTGTTCAATAAATATTTGTTCTGTATTTTGGAAAAGCAGATGATGTAGTCATATCATGATAACACTTTCAATTCTGCTGGTGTCTCAGGAGGATGTTAAACAGCAGCTACTAAAGTTGAACATGTTAAATCAACAGGTACAGATAACTTAAATCCATGAGTATTAAAAGAGCTGGCTGAGGAGCTCACTGGACCATTAATATTGCTTTTCAATAAGGCTTGGAACATTGAAAAAATTCCAGAAGATTGGAAGAAAGCTAATCTTTTTAAAAGATAAACTGGATGACCTGGTAATTTTGCACCTGTCAGACAGAGACTGGTCCTGAGCAAGATAATGGAGTGACTGATATAGCATTATAATAAAGAATAAAAGGAGGGTAATATTAATGCCAATCAACATGGGTTTATGCAAAATTAATCCTGTCAAACTTTTTGATGAGTTTAGAAGTTTGGTTGATAAAGGTAATAGTGAGGATGTATTATACTTCTGTAAGGTGTTTGACTTGGTGCTGCACAACATTTTGATTAAAAAACTAGAGTAATATTAAAATTACAATGGCAGACATTAAATGGATTAAAAGCTTGCTAATTGTGATAGGACTCAAAATGTGACTGTAAATGAGAAATCATTGAATGGAAGTGTTTCTAGTGGAACCTCACAGGGATCAGTTCTTCACCCTATGGTATTTAACATTTTTATCAATGACTGTAAGAAAACACAAAATCATCACTGATAGTTTGCAGATAATCCAAAAATTGGAGGCATGATTAATAATGAAGAGAACAGAGCAATCTGAATTACTTGATAAAATGGATGCAAGCAAACTAAGCATTTTAATATCACTAAATGTAACTGTATAAATCTAGGAACACAGAATGTAGGTCATATTTACAAGATGGGGATTCTATTTTGGGAAGCAATGACTCTGTAAGAGGTAGCGGGGTGGGGGAGGGGGGAAATGGTGGATAAATATCTGAACATGAGCTCCCAGTGTGATGCTGTGGCTAAAGAAGCTAATGTAATCCTTAGATGTATAACAGGAGAATCTCAAGTAGGAGTAGTGAGGTTATTTTACCTCTGTATTCAGCACTGGTATGACTGCTGCTGGAATGTTGAGTCTAGTTCTGGTGCCCACAATCTAAAAGGATATTGATAATTTGGAGAGGTTTCAGAGAAGAGGCACAAGAATGACTAAAGGATTAGAAAACATGCCTTGTAGAGACAGACTCAAAGAGCTTAATCTATTTAGATTACCAAAGAGAGAGTTAATGGATGACTTGAGTGAGGTCTGTAAGTGTCTATATGTGGAACAAATACATAATAATGGGCTCTTCAGTCTAGCAGAGAAAAATGTAACATGTTCCAATGGCTGGAAGTTGAAGCTAGACAAATTCAAATGGAAAATAAGCTGTATATTTTTAACAGTGAAGGTAATGAACCAGTGGAACAGTGCGTCAAGGGTTGTGGTAGATTCTCCATCACTGACCATTTTTAAATCAAGATTGGATGTTTTTCTAAAAGATACTCTAGCAATAATTTTGGAAGTTGTATGGCCTGTGTTATACCGGAGGGCAGACTAGATGCTCACAATGGTCCATTGTGACCGTGGAATCTCTGAATCTAGGCCAGCACAGATACTAGTTCCACGACATGTAGCAGGTACACAGTTACCTCATTCAGCATACCCATACAGCTTCATGCTAGGCTTAAGTGGTGTAGAGAAACTTGTGTAGGCCCAGGAATGAATTGGGTTAGAGTACTGAACACAGTCTCTATTTGGCTTGTGAAAATACTTCATTTGCCAAACACCCTTTTAAAATCTTGGTGTGAGTGTGGTTTTAATATCCTAACACATCTTCTGAATGGTTCTGCTTTTTGCAGCCCTGGATACTGAAAACTATTAATCCACAAAGCAAGTAGTGCACTGGTAGCTACAGAAAAAGGTTTACCATACTGCTGCAATACTCTGCCTCACCTTTGACCCAGAAGGACAAACTATCAGTGAGAAAAGAATTTGGGCTATGCACCTGTTCAGCCCCTTACTCTGTCTGCTGAAATTGCAGACACAGGGTTTGATGTGCATGCCCATCCAGCACCAAATGGACCAAGACAACACAATTCATTTCATGAAGGCCACTGAATAGCCTTCAGCTGGTGACAACTTTCAGTCATTGCTTACCTGTGCTGATTTGTAATGGTAAGAGGTGAAGGGTGCTATATCCCATTACTATTTCCCTATTTTTGATACTTACACGTCCCTCATTACCCCAGAGTCTGAGCACCTCACAGTGCCCCTGTGGCAAAGAGAAGTGCTATTATCCCCATTTTATAGGTGGGGACCTAAGGCCTAGATCCTCAAAGGAAATGAATTCATTGAAATGAATGAGTGAGGTGCCTTAATATCTCTGAGAATCTAGGCCCAAGTGACTTGCTCAAGATTATAGAAAAAGTCTGTAGTGGAGCAGGGAATTGAACAAACATCTGCAGAGTTCTAGGGTAGGCCTGGGCCACTGGACCATCTCTCCTCTGTTCTCTTCTATCCATCTATGCTTTTTAATACACAATGTAGTATTCTTGGTGCTTTCTGCAGTAATAATTATTGCCAACAAAAAGCCAGAAGAATAACAGAAAATTGCTTAACTGACTCTATGGCTTACACCTGATGATCATTGATGAACATCAGCAGATAGTTTAAATTACACTGCTGGCAACACACTCAGTTGAGTTACAGTACACAAAAAACTAAATGTGCCACTGTAAAGCAAAATAAAAACTTCACTGTGGTTGGTGGGAGCAAACAAGGAGGAATGTAACTTTCTAACTTGTTGAAACTGTTATGTGTCATTAGGTGTACTGTAAACTATCCTGAACTGAATTCTTTACCTAGACAATGAGCCTAAGAATCTGAGATGCCTTATGGCTGTCAAAGAGGTGGGGGGGAAAAAGGATTGTACTGCATAAATATGACTTGAACGGAACAGAATGTAAGTAACGTTCTGTCTTAGCTTATGTTACTTTCAGAAGAGTAGTGGACGATATTTGTTTCTTGAGGAGCAAGGCATTTTAGTGGTAAGTTTTTAAAATTCTTATGCCTATCTGGTGATAGCTTCTTGTAGAAAAGCTGACAGATTCCATAACGAGAAATTCTACTTGCATTTATACAAATTGATATTAATGATTTGTTATAGCTGATGTTATATAAATGGCTTTATGGTTAACATACAATAATGTTTTGGGGGCAAAATGCTAGTAACTTAAGGCTAGACTGTAGAGTCCTTAATGATTCAATGAGAGGAGCGATGAGCCAGTGCTAGATTGACTTAGGGGTTAGGATTTAGTTCCCTGCTGTGCCACAGACTGAATGTGTGACATTAGGGAAGTCACTTAGGGCATGTCTATTCTGTAATAAAAAACCTGCAGCCTGGGTTAGCTAGCTTGGACTAACAGTGTTTGGGCTTGTGGGGCTAAAGATTGCAGTGTAGATGTTTTGGGTTGGGACTGGAGTCTTGGCTCTGAGACCTGTCATGGGGGGAGGATACCAAAGCCTGGTCTGCAGCCTGAGCCCAAATGCCCACACTGCAATTTTATAGTGCCATGAGCCTGAGTCAGCTAACCCAGGTCAGCTGTGTCCATGCCATGGATCTTTTCTCACAGTGTAGATGTTCCCTACATTTCTCTGTGTTTGAGTTTCTTCTCTGTAAACTTGGGATCACAATACTTCCCTGTCTCACTACATAAATACATTAGATTGTGAGATTTTCAGATGCTATGGGAATGTGGATTAAAATACAGAAAGTTCATTTCCCCTGAGCAAAGACTGCAGGATCCAGCCTTGGTTATGGCTGGGATTTTCAACAAGAGCTAGGGACTCAACTCCCATTGACTTTCAGTAGGATTTGGGTGTCTGTCTCCCTTAGGCTTCTTTGAAAATCCTAACCAATGTGTAGAGAAATGATACTAGGCAACATTTGGGCCGGTAATTCTAATCAAATGAACTGAGACAAATGTTTAAGTGGAAGCCAGATATTTTAGTCACTGTGGAGGGTTAAATTCAGTTTGGATTAACTTCCCAGATTTAATATGAGGAAGGTCAGTATCAGCACAAAAAAACCAACCCAAAAAACAATAAAGAATTCCACAACTGCCACTGGTACTGACAACTTGAAAGCACATGGTCAAACCTACCAATCTTCAGCCTTTTCTTTTAGGCTGATATTATTCTCAAAGTGGTCATGGGTGTCAAAGGGAAGTGGTTAGTTGCGGGGGATAAGACAGGTTGGTGGAGAACTGGGAAAAAGGGAAGCCCTCCATCCCTTTTAGGAAGAGAAATAGTGAAACTTTACAAAAGGCAGTGGATATAGTATTTATCCATCTGTGATTGTTTCACTGTTCTTTCCTCATCCTAGCCTCACCCCTGCCAATCTAGCTGTTCCCTTACAATCCCCCCTTTCACATGCACATACCACCAATTCACCTACACCCCATTCACCAGTTGATTTGATTCCACCTGAACTCAAACATCTCAATGTGTCCCACTCCTGGCTTAGAACCCTTCCCCTGCCCAGGTCCTTCCAACCCCTAACAGCTCAGAAGAGCCACCCTCACCCTTTACATACTGAGACCCCTTCTTCTTTCTACGTGAACTCGCTACTGTTCAGAAACGTTCCCTTGAGTGTGAATCTTCTCCTACCAGTTACTGCCCTACACACCCACACCTCCATGATCAGAACTATTCCCCTCTCTCATTAGGGTGCCAACCCTCCAGGAGTGGCCTGGAGTCTCCCGGAATCAGCATCAATCTCCTGGTGACTGTTGAAAGGAATCAGGAGATTTTAATAGGATATTTTAAGAAAATGACATTGCCTCATGTTGGGGGAAAAACAACTCCTGGAATAACTGCAGTCAGAGTTGGCAACCTTAGCTCCCATCACCACCAGGCTCAAAAGTTCCTTCTGCTCAGAACCCTCTCCATCTTTTATTTGTTGCTGGGTCTGGAAAATGGAAGAACTAGGCCAGCAGGGAGTGTGTGCAAATAGCCCTGTACTGTGAGTCTGAACTGAAATAGCAACATGTATGCTTGAATTCCATGCTCTGTGCCTCCTTCTGCTGGCAGAAGCCCATATGCTCTTGGGTCTGCAGGGAACATGTGCAGACAATGCTGTCCTTTGTCTGTTTTTTTGCACTAATTCCATATTCCCTGTTGTGTGTGCCTCCAGAAACCCCCTAGTGGCAGTCATGTATCATGCAGCCTACAGAATTAGGTTGGAGCAGCCCCAGCACCACCAAAAGTCAAACATAGTATGTCTACACTACACCTACAGCTGGCCCATGCTTACTGACTCAGGATCAGGGGGCTCGGGTTAATGGACTGTTTAATTACAATGTGGACATTTGGGCTTGGGCTACAACCCAAGCTTTGGGATCCTCCTACCTCTCAGGGTCTTAGGGCTTGGATATTAACCCAAGCCCTAATGTCTATACAGCAGTTAAACAGTCCCTTAACCTGAGCCCTGTGAGCCTATGTCAGCTGGCATGGGCCAGATGTAGGCTTTTAATTATAGTGTAGAAATAATCACAGTGGCAGCAGTATCACAGCCACACTACAGTTTCAATATCTATTGGTGGAACTCCTTGGTGGGGAACATTTCACCATACATGTGTCCTTGGATGCAGAAAGGCAGCTTGCTCCTAAGGAGAATCCTAAAGCACAGTGTGTTTTTATTTCTTCCAGAGCAATGATGCAGTTTCTAGATTTTCCAATGAATGTATCGGAGAATAAATGAAATAAAAAGATCTTAGTTTTATCTAGAAACCTAAAAAGTGACTGTGCAAAAATGGTACCTTTGCTTCCCTTGTGTATCTTGAGTCATATGCATTTATTTGAATGAGTAAGATAAGTCTTTACTACTATTCCCCCATAAAAACAGCTATGGGAGAGTGACCTGGATTACATTCTGGCTCACACATCAATCTAATTATTAACTGCAGGAGAAGAACTTTTTGATTCCTTTTTAACTTCTGGAGAGGAAGGAGGTAGAGAAGATTTTAATACTGACTGTCATAGAATCCCTGTGACAATTTGGACAAGTCGCTTAACCTCTTTGAGTCTCAGTTCCCCTAGCTTTGAAATGGTAATGATACCTCCCTATTTCACTGTAGTGTGTTGAGGCACTCAGCTACTGTGGTGATGAATGACATAGAAAAGCTTTAAAATAAGTTCTGATTGTGGAATATTTATTGTTTTTGATGTATGGGCCAGAAAGAACCCACTTGGAGAGTCAGATTCCAGGCTGAGTTTGCGGAGCTGACAGCTTGAAAAATCTTGTTGTTTGCCTGAGAAAAATGAGCAGATTTGACCTGGATGTCGTTAACCAAAAAACTATAAAACCATGAAGCCATTTTTACATAGTCAAGTTTCAGAGCAGAGCTGCACTTTAATTGCATACCTTTTTCACTCCAATGTCCCGTGACTTGCAAAGGAGTTTTTGTTGCACAAGCAGTTCAAGATCAGGCCCATTATTTGTAATTTTTGTCTCTTACCAACGTACATCTAAGATCTAATGATGACGATTCAAAAACTTACTTTTACCTTGAGGGGAGCACGGCCCAGCCCACTGGAACACACTGTGGCCACACCGCCCAGTCTTGCCCGCTGGCTGCGGCTGTGCTGTCCAGCCTGCTGGAGTAGCTCCAGCCAGATCAGAGACATCCTGAAGGGATGGGAAGGGAAGAGTGTAGGAGTCCTGGGCTAGGGGTGGGGTCATGGGGGGGGGGAGGGGGAAGATCATAGGGATTATTCCCCTGAATCCCAGCTTCTCCTCCCCCCCCAAATTTCCCCACCAGTTGCTGTCCCGGCCCATCAGGGTTAGCAGCTGGCACGCTGGGACATTTTGTTTACCTAGGTTTACATCTGTGCCTGTGGACACTTGAGGTAAACAAACCATCTCAGCCCACTGGTGGCTTATCCTGATGGCCCCGGAGCCCAAGTTTGCTGATCCCTGAATTATAGGGTCATCTTATGAACAGGTTATAAAATGTTTCCATTTTTACTTATCCATCCTTGCGGGGGGGGGGGTCAGCTTATAAACAAACCAGTTTATGATCGAGTACATACGGTAATTTGATATTGAGTTAATAAAATCCAGAAGTTAATAAAATTGAATATCTCAAAATTACAGTAGATACAATGCATATGTTTATTCATTGTTAAATAATTGTGTACATAATGAATGGTAACAAATGCATGCCTGATTTTTCTTCGAGAGAACCATATCTCCTCTTTGCCACCAAATCTCTTTTCAAATCTGTGGAGCTGCTTGAAAATTGGCTGATGGATTGAAGTCACATTTGGCATCAGAAAGACGTGCCATCAGTGGCAGAAAAATGGTTCATATCACAGGTCGTTCATAAGATCAATGTTCATAAAATCAGGGTTCCACTATATTACGTTTGCCATCCCTAATACACTGACCACTGTCATAGGATAGCAAGTTGTTCTTCCCTGTTTTTAAAGTCACTGTTACATATGGGTTGACTCATGACTTCTAGGCACTGTGCAAGGGGCAGAAGGAAACAGCCATCAGCAGTGCATCCTGCCCTGCAATCACCTTACAAGTGCAGGTCACAATGGCACAGAATAGCCAGGGTAAATAAGCATCTCCCTGATCCTTTGGAAAAGAACAGTGAGAACCCTACCTAATGCCCCCTGCACAATGCAGCATATGAGCTGGCTGACCAGGTCCTGACTGTGCTCGTTAGGAGCCATGGTGTGCCAGCTGGGACAGTAGCCAGTCCCCTAACTTGGCACTCTCAAGCATTAGGCTGAAACCCTACTATGCTTCACAAGGACAGGAAGAGTCTGACACTCTTTCCTGAGCACACCCATGCAACAGATGGCAGAATTTGACCTTCACTAATAGAACTACAATTCCAGTGGGCACTTTACACCTCTGGCTATGGAAATGATTTTAAAAATTAAATAGGGAATAAAATATTGAATGGAAAAGTGAAGTACTCTCTCACCTCTAGAGGTGGTTTCCATAGTTTAGAACTGAGACCCATTAGCATTTGTGTCGGGATGGTGAAGTCGGAAGCTTGCACTGCTACTGTATCTGTTTTGTGGATAAACTCCATCCTCCAGGACTGCCATGCCTTGTATATTTTTTGTAGAATAATACAGTAAATTAAATAATATTCTTTGTATAAAGGATTCTTTGTATTTTATGACAATGAATCTGTGGAACTGACTGATTTCATTTGGTGGAATGAGTATCTGTTTAGTACTGTTAATGGCTTGTTGTAGTTGCAGAACTCCCATACTCATACACTGTTTTAGGGCCTAATCCAAAGCCCACTGAAGCTCTCCATGGGCATTGGATCAGGTCCTAATGAATTGTTAGGTCTGTATCTCAATGTTTGTTTTGATTTGGTTTTAATTATTCTTTGCAGAGTAGTGGATTGTTGGGAACATGTGTACCAGGTGAGTACCAATAAAACAGACGTTATCTATATGATTAAATTACCAGCAAAATGCTCCATTAGCAAAACAAGACGTTCATCGTGTATGTTGTTTCCATGTGTTAGACCTATATAGCTTTTTCTGATATCTTGCATCCCAAGATCATAGTTCGTTTCAAGCACCGTCAATAAACTTAAAAAAAAAAAAAAAAAAAAAGCTTTTGGCCTTATATAGTATAATGAGGTACTTTTTTAAAACAGGTATTACAAGTGGATAAACAATGTGCAGTGCTCTGAGCCCAAAGGCACGAGGACCTGGCCTTTCTGATATGCATCAGTACAGCCAGTGGCTGGCCAGCAGACATGAGGCCAACTTATTACCGATGAAAGAGGATCTAGCGCTGTGGCTCACAAACCTACTGGGTAAGAATATTTATATAGTTATGTATGTATGCATGCATGAGCGTGCACACATTTAAAATACAATTATTGACAAATTACACTTGTTATGTTAACTTTTGGCCTCTAGTTCAACTAGAAAAGTGGTTCTCCAGACTATTTTCCCTTCCAAATAAGTAGTTCCAATTAACTGGCTCCCTCTGAGTAATGCATGCAGCCATCAGCAAGGTCAGAAAGACTCTTATAAGAGGTACGCATTCACATTATTTATCAAGCAATTAGCTAAGTAAACATTGTTCTTCACCTGGCTACTGTTGGTCCTTGAAACATTTGAATATTGAAACAGAAAAATGGACATTTGTTTGAATTATGTCTGTGTTTCAGTATTCTTGTTGTTAATGGCTGCCGTCAATCATTTCTTTGATCTTGACATCAATTTCAGACCTGGTTAAAGTCTATGGGTGACTTTTCATTCAGGCTAAATGGAAGGAGCATTTAAATGTCCCTTTGTATATTGATAGTAAGGTATAAGAATTTGCCTCCCAAGGCAAAGCATTGTATGATAAAGCCAATCAGAGCTAAGCCATGTGAGCCAAGAGCTTTTCCTGGGAACTGATTGCAAATAGGAGATCTGAGGTATTGCCTGGTTGGAGCTGTGTGTGTCCATGGGTGTGATAGGGAGAAAGTGAGCAGACAGTGAGAGAAGTGGTGAGCATAGCCCTAAGCGGGAGCAAAAACAGATCTCTGTGGGGCACAGGAGCTGCTGGAGAAAGAGACTTGTAATTTGTGAGTCAGGAAAATGCCTCCTGTTTCTACTCTGTTCAGGGAAACAGGACTTCGTGTATATTCCTTGTTGTAAATAAACAAGCTCAGTCAAAGAAGTACTTGAATCATATAATCTGTTTCTCCTCCTAACTGAAAAATCTTGTCAAGGTTTCAACTATTAGCTAACCCTTCAGGCCCCAAAGGGGCATCCGTATTTTAGTAGTTGTGATAGTAAGCACTGTAAGGGTAAGTTATAACTTCCATTCTAGTCTCTGTTCTTCAGTGGGTTATAAGTTGCTCTCAAAAACAAACTAGAGAAATACAACCTAGATGGAGTTATTGTAAGGAGGGTGCATAACTAATTGGAAAACCGTTCTCGGAGTATTTCAGTGGTTCACAGTCAAACTGGAAGGGCATATCTAGTGGAGTCCTGCAGGGATTGGTCCTGGGTCTAGTTCTGTTCAGTATCTTCATGAGTGATTTAGATAGTGGCAGAGAGAGTACACTTATAAAGTTCTCAGATGATATTAAGATGGGAGGATTTGCCCATGCTTTGGAGGATAAGATTAAAATTCAAAATGATCTGAACAAACTGGAGAAATGGTCTGAAGTAAATGGGATGAAATTCAATGAGGACAAATGCCAAGAACTCCATTGAAGAAGGAACAATCAATTGTGCACACACTGCCTAGGAAGGAGTACCATGGAAAAGGATATGGGAATTATAGTGGATCACAAGTTAAATATGAGTCAACAGTGCAACACTATTGCAGAAAATGCAAACATCCATTCTGAGGTGTATTATCAGCAGTGTTGTAAGCAAGACACAAAGTAATTCTTCCCCTCTACTCTGCAGTGATAAGATCTCAGCTGGAGTATTATGTTCAGTTCTGGGAGCCACATTTCAGGAAAGATGTGGACAAATTGGAGAAAGTCCAGAGAAGAACAACAAAAATGATTAAAGGTCTAGAATGACTATGAGGAAAGATTGAAAAAACTGGGTTTGTTTAGTCTGGAGAAGAGAAGACTGAAGGGGGACATAGCAGTTTTTAAGTACATAAAGGAGGAGGGTGAAACCATCGTTCTCATTAACCTCTGAGGATAGACAAGAAATAAGGGGCTTAAATTGCCGCACAGGAGGTTTAGATAGGACATTAGGAAAAACTTCTTAACTGTCAAGGTAGTTAAGCACTGAAACAAGTTGCCTAGGGAGGTTGTGGAATCTGTCATGGGAGGTTTTTAAGAACAGGTTAGAAATAAAACCTATCAGGAATGATCTAGTTATTACATATGTGGCAAATTGCCGGTATTGTTCTCTGGGTCTCGCGCTTTCTCTTCTCTGGGGTAGGTTCAGGGCAATATTGCTTGCCTCTGAACCAGTTCTTAATCACTCCCCTAGTGTCCTTGGAGGAGGGGAGTGGAGAGGGAGGGACCTGGGCCCGCCCTCTACTCCAGGTCCCAACCCAGGGGCCCTGGGGTTGTGGTGAACCACTTGACTAGCGGTTTCTTCCCCTGGGTTACTTCCCTCTCATACCCGTCAGCTTGTGAAGGGCTTCTCGCCTCTCTTCTATACAAGCCTGGTGCCCCTTACCTAGGGTTTCTGTTGGGCTTCCCAATCCACCGCAGCACTCCTCCAAACCTTCTATTTCTCTCTGGACAAACTCTTCTCTTCTGCAATCTGCACTCTGCTCCAATCCAACCTTTCTCCTTCAACTACCACCCCCTGTCTGACTGAAGCAGGGGTTTATATCCCATGACTGGAGTCAGGTGCTCTAACTGGAGTCAGGTGCTCTAATTGGCCACAGCTGTTCTAGTTAATCTAAAGCAAACCTTCCTCCCTTGGCAGGGAATAAGGCCCCCTGCTAACACTCTTATGCTGCCCTCTGGCCATGCTGTATCACACATAGTACTGCTTTGAGTGCAGGGGTTTGGGCTAGATGACCTCTCAAGGTCCCTTCCAGTCCTACGCTTCTTTGATTCTATGATTTGAACCTTCTCAGTGACAATTTCACATAAACCACTGTGTGTGTGTGTGTGTGTGTGTATATATATATATATGTATATATATATATAGTACTTTTTCAAATGAGTATCTTAAAGGCTCTTATAAAAATTCACCTCAGAATATTACCTGCAAAGAAGGTAAGTATCATTGTTAGGAGAAATGTTTGTACACGTGTTAACAGTTAATAGAGAAGATGTCAGTACATGGTCTTCAAGAATATGCAACATAGTTCCTCTGTTTTATAGGAACAATAACATTTCTTCTTGTTCTGCTTTCTAAGTGTCTATTGTGTAGCTTTTTACAACAGCTCTAACACCAATTTTAGAGATGGGGAAAGTGAGGCACAGCAAACTGAAATGTCTCAACAAGGTCACAGAAGAAGGGGCTGATTCTAGAAGCCTTCTGTGCATGGAACTCCCATTGAAATTAATGGGCACTGTAAATATAGAATTGCCCAAGTCAGCTATGGAGGTGAGACTCTTGATGCCTAACCCTTGTGTAATCATCAGACAGCTCTCTTTTTCTATTTTAATAACATCTAAAGTCACAAGAAGCTCTTCATGGTTTAAACATTGAACACTCTGCTTAAATATTAAACAGGAAAGTACTACTAATAGCTAATGAAGCAAAATGCTTACAGTCAGTAACACATAGGTCTCTCACTGACAAGATCATGAATGAGGTCACTTTTCGGCAAGAAAGTGCCATCAGCAGGAGGGCCTGAAATGCCAAATATAATTAAAAATCTTATTTTCAAACGCATGTCAAACTGCGACCCTTCACAGTGCTGTGGTAACCTAAATAAGTGCAGCTTTGTTTTAGTTATGCAGCATACAGTTTCCAGCAGTTTCATTCTCCCACTGCTTTTCACAAATGGATCCTCTCACTTATACAAGTTTGGTTTCAAGGGAATTACTCCATATCTTCACAAGACAGAACTTGGCCCATGTTTTTAAAAAGTTTCTTAACTGACTATGCATTGTTGTTTTTGCTGAATCAGGACACGCTTTTATTTCACCTAGCTGTTTATTAATTTACATTGCACACCACTTAAGCTGCATGACAGTCAGGCAGACAGGAAGTCAGACACACTTGGACTTACAGCAGTACAGTAGAACCTCAGAGTTATGAACACCTCTGGAGTGGTTCGTAACTCTGAACAAAACCTTATGGTTCTTTAAAAAGTTCTGAAACTTTACTATGCAGAAGAAAAATGCTACTTTTCCTTATTTTTGTAGTAGTTTGTTTAACACAGTACTATACTGTATTTGCCTTTTTGGTCTCTGCTGCTGCCTGATTGTGTACTTCCTGTTCCAAATGAGGTGTGTGGTTAATTGGTCAGTTTGCAACTATGGTGTTCATTACTCGGAGGTTCTACTGTATAGAGTCTTACAAATACATAAAATATCTTCTTTTGCGAAGAGTACGGTCTGAATCTACTTACTGAATGGGGCAGGTGTGTCCCTGGAGTTTCATTTGCAGAGGCAAATACTGATCAATGGAAATAAAGGTGACAGTAGTTTTGCTTCCAGCTTCTATGATTTAAGCTCAGAATTACAAACTGAAAACCATGACAATGTACTGGCTGAGACTGTAGATGTAAATAGAGGTTTGGACAATAGATTCAGGAAAGCTGGGCAATGCAACTTGAATTTGTGATTTGAAATAGATGAGGAGCTCAGAGAAGACCTGAGATGTGTACTATTGCTGCGTATGGTGGTTTTTTGTTTTTGTTTTTTAGTTTCTTAGTCAGTCATTCTTTGACCCCCTATCCTCCATTAACTCTGAAGAGTTAAAACAATGTCCCTTTGCTTTGATTCAGCATGAAGAATAACATGAAAAACTTGGCTAGGCAGTGGTACTAAGATCTGAGATTATAAATTGAATGAGTCAATAATGCAATGCACTTGCAAAAACAGGCAAATGTCATTCTGGGATGCATTAACAGGAGTGTCTCTTGTATAAGTCACTGGATGTAATTGTTTTACACCGGTGAGCCTCAGCTGGAGTACCGTGGCCAGTTTTTGGCACGACACTTCAAGAAAGATGTGGATAAATAGGAGAGAGTGCAGAGGAGAGCACCAAAAATAACAGATTTAGAAAACGTGACCTATAAAGAGAGATTGAAAGAACTGGACATGTTAAGTCTAGAGAAAGGAAAGCTGTGGGGCAACATCAGTCTTCAAATTATGATAAGGGCTGTTGTGATGAGGACCATAATCAATTGTTCTCCATGTCCAGTGGATGTAGGACAAAAAGTAATTGGTGTAATTTACAGCAAAGGAGATTTAGCTTAGATATTAGGAGAAACTTTCTAACTATAAGGGCAGTTCAGCACTGGAACAGATTATGTAGGCAGGATTATGTGGAATCCCCATCACTGGAAATTTTTAAAGAACAGGCTTAGATACAGAGATGGTTTAGTTATATTTAGTCCTGCCCCAGTGTGGGAGATGAACTAGATGGTCTCTTTCAGCACTATTTGGAAAATATTTTTAGCTCTGACATGGATGTATACACTGAGATCTTCGTGTTTGTTTTTTTTTTTTTTATTTAGTGGCTTTTAAATTTACTCCCATATATTGTTTTCTCTTAATAGATTCCACTCCCTACTTCCCTTCTTTATAATTATCATTCTGTACTCTACAATAAGGGCAAGATTTTTCCAGTTCTCAGAATCATGCTTAGGATTTTGTTTTCAAAAGAGCTTGTGTTTAGATATCTAAATAAAAGCCCAATTTTCAGAAACAGTCAGCACCCAATAATTCCCATTGTGAAATTAGGGGGCTGATTTTCAAAAGAGATCAGCACCCAGCATGGTTGTTCAGTTGGAGCTGAGTTCTTTTGAAATGGACTGCCATGTACTTTAAGTTAAGCATGCACCTAAATTCTTTGCTGAAGAAGGATGTGTTCCCAGATCCTCAAGTATTTAGGTGCCTAACTCCCATTGAAATAAATGGCTCCTAAATGTCTTTGAAGATCTGGGCCGTGGCCTCTGTACAATCACTGCCTTCTACACTGGATAGCTGGAAAAATGGAATATTGGGAATGCAGAGTCAGTGTGTCAAGTCCCAAACAGGGATACTTCACTTGTTTTACTCCCAAACTGGCTATAAGCTAGCCTATGTTCCAGCAGTTACTTAGGGCTGGTCTCCACTACCAGGGAGATTGACCCTGATGCAATCGATGCATCAGGGATTGAATTAGCGGGTCTAGTGAAGATCTGCTAAATCGATGGCAGAGCACTCTCCAGTCAACACTGGTACTCCAGCTCTCCGAGAAGAGTAAAGGAGGTCGACTGGAGAGTGTCTCCTGTTGACCCAGTGCTATGAAGACACTGCACTAAGTCGACCTAAACTGTGTCGATTCCAGCTATGTTATTCACGTAGCTAGAGTAGCATAACTTAGGTCAACTTACCTCTGTAGTTGAGACAACTCCTTAATCTCTTTTAAAGTGTAATGTCCATTGCCTCATTACTCCTGATAGGAACTTCAGTACCTTCTGATTCCCACTTCTTTTCCGGGCTGATTGAACCAGGCTGCCAAATCTGAAGCCACATAAAACCTCAGATCAAATTTAATGGGCTAGGGCTTTGCAGAGACTCCTGAACAGTTGGCTTTGGCCCTGTCACCCCTCTTCTGAGTTTAATAACAATGAGGCCTACTGTATAAAGTGGCAGTCCTTCTGAGCCCTGTCCAGTTTAGAGGTCACTGAAGTACTAGATTTAAGAGTATGGTTCAATTAGCTCTGTGGAGTAGGTGTTTTGAGTTTTTTAGCTTAAAGCACCCAGGAGCTAGGTTTATCAGGGGAGGAAGCTCAGCATATTTTTTCTACTTCACAAGCACTGAGCTTAGTTCTCCTTGAACTTCTGGAAACTTCTGTTTCACACTGGGCATGGTCACATGCTTAACACAGGATTAGTATAATCATGCCATACTATTATTACATAATCTCATTAGCATACAGCTCTCATACAGAAACACTGCATTCTTTTTCCTTACTGCCTCCCTTTATTCCATTTTATGGATATTTAACTTTGAAATAAATTTTTTCCCTCAATTATTGTTGAATCAGTTAAATCTGATCACAACCTTGTGTGTCTTTTGTTGGTTTTCTCAAAGCACAGCTACTAGGAGAGCTGGTTTTAAAGATTTAAAAATTTGTAAAGTTGATGAAAATTTTAGTATTTCACATTTTGATTGAGAAATGTGTTGATTAGCTCTAGCTGGTAACATTACTTTCATTTTAAGCATCTTATACTTTCACTTTAGCTACTTGGACTTGTCATTCTTCATGATGTTTGTGACGGATTTTCAGTAGTGCTGAGCACCTGCAGCTCCAGTCAGTTGGAGATGTAGGTATCTGAAAATCAAGCCATTGGTGGTATTGGTGCCTCTAATGATTCTTCTGGCACTGACACAGAATGATTCTCATTCTGTTGCATGTTCCTTGAGTTTTCACCTCTTCTTTTTTCCTTCTGACCCAATATGCCTTTGGGATGTCTTTAGGTATTTCATTTCAAGTAGACATTGGTTATTTCTCTGCTGCTGACTTTTCACAATATAAGATCACTTGTCTCTTGTGGGAGCCAAAACTCACTGGCTTCCAGCTTTTATCATCTGTTCTAAAGTGAGTTATTCACCTTCTTGTCAACCTGAACAGTGGTTCTGTATGCCTGTTGTAAAATTGTCTTTTTTGCTTTGCTTCCTGTTTTGTTTTTAAGTCTAGTATCTGCTTCAGTTTGAGCAAAAGAGGTCTTGTGGGAAGTAAAATCCTTGTTCATCTATGTGCATCAGTACTGGGGAAGCCCATCCTTCTATTGGTGTATTTCATAGGTTCAACAGGTCTATATATGGGTCACTATAGTTACATATAGATGTCTTCAAGAGATTTTTAACTGTCTGAATGGTTCTCTTAGTAATCCCATGACTTCATTGCACAAATGGGTCTTAGGGAATTCTTAGAAGTCTGCACATGAAAACTGGGATCTCTTGACAGTAAGTTCAGCTGGGGCCTGATCTAAATAACCCTTATTTATGTAAGCAGCTATCCTAATTCATGCAGATAGTCCCATTAAAATCAGTGGGGTCACTTGAATAAGCAATGGTTGCTATATTGAAGACCTTATTTTCCTGTTCGCATGCTTCTAGCATTAGTTTTTACTATAGATTATGCTGTTACCATCCTATATACACATTGCTTTCTTGTAATTATAGCTCTTTTAAAGATTTTTTAAATGGAGTTTAATGTTTTTTTCCATCCAAATATATGAAGCCATTTTTTGTTCTCAGTCTATGAACATAACTCTCATTTGGGCCAATACATTTCAACTGTTAAATGTGTCATGGTGTCTCTTTTTTAGCAAAGAAATGCCACTTTTTGGGGCCATAAAATACAGTGAACTGAAAGCTAACACCTAATATATTTTTCATTAAATACAGATGTTCACTGTAAAACTCATTTTTTCAGCATTCATAAAAGGCGGCAGAACTGAAATATTACAGCTTAATATATAAAAATGCAATAATCAAACTGCTAATGTAATTGTATTGTTAAATGGCAAGAGAAGATAGAAAGCATTTTTTTCTGCATCTGTTTAAGAAGGAATATATATTTTAATCTTATTGCTTTAATCAGACTTATAAAAGCAGCCAAGAGAATAGCCAAATCCATAAATCATAGGACATCATAGGCATTTAAAATGAGGATTATTTCACCTGTATAGAAAATCCTGAAGAGTTTGCATTTAAAACAATAAAACTGAAGTTATGGTTAAAGATATTAATCTATATCTTACAATAGAGTTCTATATTAACATATGATACTGCCTTTTAAAATAAAACCGTTTCTAATATGTCCATTCTTTAAATTAGCTTTCTGATCATTTCGGCACCTTAGACCGAAGGGACAAAATGGAAAATATTTTTCATTATTAACAATAGAAACTGTAGGCCAAACATGGTGGTGAAGGTACTAAGGCACTGGGATGCTGACTTTTTTGTGTCTGGGGCTATTAATTTAATTCCTGGCTCCAGAAGAGCTGCATGCACCACTAAAATAATGTCAGTTATGCACAGACTTCCATTGTGATGCAGTGCTGCTACTGCTCTTCTGCCACCTGCAGAAGTCATTATATACACTAGAGGCTACAATATGAAATCTACAGTGGAGAGAATCAAGGCTAAAAAATGAAGAGAAAAGGTTTTACGTCAAACAGATGTTCTTGAAAGAATAAATGTATCAGAAATAGCAAGTTTAACTTGAACCAGAAAAGTGAGTCTGTTGTTGCGTCTGAGAATCACATGCTTTAAAGATCTTGTTTTATTCCTCTCTGGTTTTAGCCTACAAAATGAAGAACACTGGGGACTGTTTTCCTTCAAGGTGTTACGTTATTGTCAAAATACCTAAAACCTTTCCAACAATTTCAAAGTCATAGTCAGATAAATCCTAGCATCCTTTTGATTTTTGTGCTTCTGTAAATTAAAACTTGATTAAAATTGGTCTGGTTTGTATATTTTTGGACAAAAAATACAAAATGAAATATTTAAATTTATTTTGTTTTAAAGGGATAGGAAAGAGGAATTTATTTTTTTTAAAAGGGAAGGTGGTTCAAAACAAAACATCCCAACCTCTCTCTTTTCTCCACTCTCTCCTTTTTTTAATGGAAGTGTGAGTTTTTTTTAAAAATGATGATTATTGTATGTACTGCATTGTATTATATGCAATCAGAGATTTAGGGACAACTAGTGCATGGGGCTAATAGCCATTGGTGGATCTACCCTTCATGAATTCATCTAATTCTTTTTTGAACCCAGTTATACTTTTGGCTTTCACACCATCCATGGCAACAAGTTCCATAGGGTGTGTGTTGCGTGAAGAATCACTTCCTTTTGTTTTAAACCTGCTGCCTATTAATTTCATTGGGTGACCTGGTTCTCGTGTTATTTGAAGAGGTAAATAACCCTTCCTTATTCATTTTCTCCACATCATTCATAATTTTAGAGACCATCTCTTTTCTCAGCTGAAGAGTCCCAGTTTTTTAATCTCTTCTCAGATGGAAGTCGTTCCAGACCCTTTATCATTTTTGTTGCCCTTCTCTGTACTTTTTCTAATTCAAATATATCTTTTTTGAGTTGGGGAGACGAGAACTGCACTCAGTAGTCAGGGTGTCGACATGCCATGGAATTATATAGTGGCATGATATTTCTTGTCTTATTACTAATGTTCTGTTAGCTTTTTCAACTGTCATCAAACATTGAGCAGCTGTTTGCAGAGAACTATCCACAATGACTCCAAGATCCCTTTCTTGAGTGGTAACAGCTAATTTAGACCCCATCATTTTATATGTATAGTTGGGATTATGCTTTCCCATGTGCATTACTTTGCATTTATCGACATTGAATTTCATCTGCCATTTTCTTGCCCAGTCGCTCAGGTTTATGAGATCCCTTCATAATTCTTTGCAAGCAGATGTGGATGTAACTGTCTCAGGTAATTTAGTATTTGTAAACTATGCCATCTCACTGTCTACCCCTTTTCCCAGATAACTTATGAATATGTTGAACAGCCCAGGTCCCAGTACATTTCCTTGGGAGACCCTGCTATTTACCTCTCTCCACTGTGAAAACTGATCATTTATCCCTGCCCTTTCTTTTCTAGCTTTTAACCAGTTACTGATTGAAGAGAGATCCTTCCCTCTTATTCCATGATTGCCTACTTTGCTTAAAAGCCATTGGTGAGGGATCCTGTCAAAAGGCTTTTTGAAAGCCCACGTACACTATATCCATTGGATTGTACTTGTCCACATATTTGTTGAACCCCTCAAGGAATTCTAATATGTTGGTGAGGCATAATTTCCCTGTACAAAAGCCATGTTGACCTTCTCCAACATACTGTGCTCACCTGTGTCTGATATTTGTTTTTTTTCTTTTTTTTACTATAGTTCCAATTTGCCTGGTACTAAAGTTCAGTTGCTTCATTCTCTCCTCTATAGCAAGGCATGGCAGAATTCAATTTTTATATTTTATATAATTTTGATTGGTAATATTGATTATTTTAAATAATTTTACTGTTTTTATCTATTTCCAGTTTTCATACTTGCAGGACATTATGGGGGGTATCAGAAAATAATAATTTAATGACAGTAGGCATTGAGATTCAAAAGTTTTATAACAGTTAAAACAAAATGGTCAACTACACATGTTAAAATTATACAAATTAAGTATCCTTAAATGAAATTTTTAAGTTTTCAAGCAGCATTTTCTTTCTTTGCCTATCTGTAAATTTCAGTTACTATCAATGGAAATATTTTATCATTTTGTCCGTGTGTAGTGAAATCCATGTTTACTGACACTTACTGATAAAAGTCTAATCCTTCCAAGCCTATCTATAGGCTGGGCACCCTGGTTGGATTACTTCTGCTATGATGCACCAGGATGTCCTGTTTTGGAGAGTGGAAGCAGTGTATCATGTGAGACATAATCTACTAGGGAGACCAGCCTGTAGAGAGCAGTGGGGAAACGAAGCAACTAAACTTCAGTTGTCATGAAACAATGTGACAGCATTACCAAAATCAAAATATTTTTGTTTATGGGCATTTAGTTTTTAGACCAGATAAATTGGTAATATTCTATGGAAAGTAGACACTCCTTTAATGACAAAATTCATTTCGTCAAACTCCACTTTCCTTCAAAAAACAATTTTGACAGAAAATTGTCAGTGCCTTCCACGATCAAACCCTAAATTAACAATGAAATAGAAATTAACCTCTCATCTCTAAAGCTGTGGACTACTAGGAGTGAGAGTGAAGCTTGCAGTGTACTTGTTCTGAGGATAAATTTAAGACATGCTGCAGAGCTGTCAATCTGGCACCTTTTTAATGTTACTACAATAAAAAAGTGGTCCTGTATAATCAGAAATGGTAAAACAAGATTAACAGAATCTGGTATATTAATTGGACTCATTCTACAAAAATGTGTTGTTTGACAAGATGAATGTTTGAAAATATACCATCCCAAAGAAAACATCAAATTATCCAACCAAAAAATTGTCTCAGTGCCAGGAAAATAGCAGCAAGACTAAATGATAAAAACTCAGTGTAATGTGAGTTGTTCAGTTAGGGCTTGTTTCTAAGCCCATTGAAATTAATGGAAAGACTCCCATTGACTTCAATGGGATTTGATTTATGGATTTTCCTTGCAAATCCAGTATTTACATTTCTTGTGTAGACACAGGCATCCTTTTTTGCCATGTTAATTTTCTTCTTGCCTTTCAGGTAGGGAGATAACTGCGGAAACTTTTATGGAGAAGTTGGATAATGGTGCCTTGCTCTGTCAACTAGCTGAGACCCTACAAGAGAAATTTAAAGAGAACAGTTTTGATGCAAACAAGCCTGGCAAAGTAAGTCTTAGATAACACATCACATGCGCTATCAGCATTTGGGATCTGTAACTTCATGGATCTAATTGTATCTGAGAGTTTCAGAGGTTTTGTTTGTGGAGGCTTTACCCCTCGGAACCTGGGACCACTACTCCAGATTGAAAAATGAGAAAATAAAACTCTAGTAAAATCCGTGTACTTCCCTCCAAATGCTGAGTGCTTTTTCATATATGCCAATTCTTTCATAAAAATGAGCTATTTTAGTAATTCTGCTGGTATCCTTGACAATGTAATGCACATTCCATTAGAGGCTCTGTTGCAGCAGCACTTCAGTGAACAGCCTGGAAGCCACAGAAGAGCAGCAAAGGTTGCTTTGAAATGTGTTCTTAAATGAACTGCCTCAAAGACCACTGGGGACAATGAAAGTCTTTCTGTTTGCTTCAGTAAACTTTTGATCAATCCTAAGTCTGGTTCTGCTCTTCAAATTAACCTTGTAAAAATGGCATAGTGGGATTTCATGTTCATTGTCTTTCAGTGAGTTTCCTATCAAATGAACTCAGTGTACAAGTAAAAAAGGATGTGTTTTTTTTTTTAACCACCAGTCCTGAAAACAAAGCCAAGCTCTGAGAGTCAAGCTTGGCTCTTTCCATCTTACACATCTTCACGTGTAATAATTTTGGTAACATTTGCCACACATTCAATTGGATCTGGGCTGCAGGAATGTCTGCAGTTGCTGTTACAGGCCGTCTGTGATCACTGTAGTGCTTGCTCTGCCTGAAGCCAGGCAGCCATGTGGCCTGTCTGTCTCCCCATGCTGAATCACAGTAGGGAAGGAGCTGCCAAGAGAAGAAGGCAGTCATAGGGCAGAGGTGAGGGGCCTAGTACTAGCACCAGAATCCCCAGCATCCTATCCCAACATCTGGCTTTTCCCCTATGAATCCAGCCAACTCCTCTGAGTCTCCAGATTACCTCTAAACAGGTTTTCCTAGCCCCCCACCCCTCCAAAAGTGGACCTCCAGTCTTCTCTGAGAATCCCAGTTTTCCCTGCGTCCTCCTCTTCAGCAATCTCAGACTCCCTCGAGCACCCACCTAGCCCCGAGCACCCTTAGTTTGTTCAGCACTCATCCATCTCAGACACAGTCTGGCGCTTACCTGACATCTATCCTAGCAGCTCCTCAGAGTCACTCCCACCTACACTAGCCACAAGCTGCCAGATTTTCTGCAGTTCCTGTCCTTTACTTGCCACTGACTGAGGCAGGATGTATTGACCATAAGTTAAAGTTTATGGTCATATGCAGATGTTTGTAATAAGCAAAACTCACAAACACAAGACGCAGAAATTGGTGCAGTGATAAATGATGACAGGTCAGGTCTACAGAATGATCTAGATCTCATCTCTTGAACAAACATGCATTATTACAGCTAAAGGCAAAGCCATTTGTCTAGGAACCAAGAATGTAGGACTGTATTTTGGAAACCAGTGATTCAGAAAAGGACGTAGGGGTCATGATAGATAAGTTAAACGTGAGTTCTTAGTGTGATGCAGAGGCTAAGAAAGCAAATGCTCAGGATGTGTATATATAACCAAGGGAATATCAAGTAGGAGTAGGGAAGTGTTATTTCCTCTCTATATAGCATTGGTAAGACCATTACTGGAATACTGTCACCAGTTCTGGTGTCAACACTTTGAAAAGGATGTCGACAAATAGGCAAGGGTTCAGAAAAGTGCTATAGGAATGATCTGAGATCTTGAAAATATGCTTTACAATGAGAGGCTGAAGAATATAACAGAGAAGGTTAAGAGTTCCATCTATAAGTACTTGTATAGGGAAAATGTTTCTGATAGTAGACAGCTCTTTAGTCTAGCAAAGGCATAACAAGATGCAATGGCTGGAAGCTGAAGCTAGACAAATTCAGACTAGAAATAAGATGCACATTTTTTTATAGTGGAAGTAACTAACCTTTGGAACTACATACTTTAGGATATGGTAGACTTTCCATCACTTGAAGTCTTTAAATCAGGATTGGATTTCTTTGTAAAACTTATGCCGTCACTCAACCAGAACTTATGGGCTTGATGAAGAAACCACTTGTTGAAATTCTGTGGCCTGTGCTGTGCAAGAGATCACATTAAGATGATTGGAGTGGTCTGTTCTGGCCTTAAAATCTTCAAATCCAGATGCAGATTAGTTTATCATATAGTTTGCATAAAATGTCACACCTGGGGCTGTGCAAAATTTGGCAGCTATGAGTTTTACTTAAATTCTATCAATTATAATCACTAGGGCAGATCCAAAAAATTGCAAATTCGAATTTTTTGACAAAGAAGACACTTTGTGGAAGTTTTTACTATTCTGTGACCCCCTCTGTTTGCCCCAGTTTATTTATCACAATAAAGAAGAAAGTTTAATGCAAGTTACGGTGGTCCACCTAAAATGTTGATTTAGAACTACCACTGGTAGCTCTCCTTTATAGAGTTCTGAGGTCTCTTGGTGAGCCAGAAAGTCAATCATTTGCACAGGTTGGCACAGAAGGGATGGACTAGGTGACCTCTTGAGGTCCGTTCTAGAGCTACATTTCTATGATTCTATGTTTGCTTTCTTCTCCCCTTTCCTACTTGCTATATAGACTATTGAGGAATTTAATAAGCGGATGAGACAGGTTTTTGAATCAAGATGAATTAGCCAGTAGTTAAAATTTAACAAATATTTTATGAAATCAATACCTCAAGCAATGCAATTCTGTTGGACACCTGCACTTTGGTTTTCTGCATCATCGCGTTATCACAGGGGTCGACAACCTTTCAGAAGTGGTGTGCCGAGTCTTCATTTATTCACTCTGATTTAAGGTTTTGCGTGCCAGTAATACATTTTAACATTTTTAGAAGGTCTCTTTCTATAAGTCTATAATATATAACTAACCTATTGTATGTAAAGTAAGTGTGGTTTTAAAAATGTTTAAGAAGCTTCATTTAAAATTAAATTAAAATGCAGAGCCCCCTGGACCAGTGGCGAGAACCTGGCCAGTGTGAGTGCCAATGAAATCAGCTTGCATGCCGCCTTCAGCACATGTGCCATAGGTTGCCTACCCCTGTATTATCGCATACCTTTTGTTATCTGCTGTTGCTTGGATAGAGAGATAATGTTAGCAAAGATTAACTGGAAATGTATCAAAATGTAGGGCCACGTCCTCAAATCCTGTGACAGTCTGGGCTTACACTAACACAATGTGAGAATCTGACCTTAAAAGAGCCAAAATTCACTGAATTCACTCTTTGGAGTAAGTATGGGAGCAGGTAAAGAATAGGACAATTAGAACTTTGGCAATCTGTTATACTGTAATTATTTAGATTTATAGGTCACTTCGTTTGTCAGACTGGTATAACAAATTGAAATAACATAGAAAAATCTCAGTCCAAAGCTATTTCTCAATGTATATTTCATATTTGGAATAATAAGAATTCAAAGAAATGACAGTGTAATGGCTGTGTGTCATTACAAACTATTAGGGGTCTGTTTATCCTTTCATATTGTAATTCCCTAATGTAGCAGTCCTAGGCAGTAGACTCCACAACTGGAAAATTTGACTCTTGGTGCCAAGGAAATTTATATGAGAATCACAGTGTATGAAATTTAGCATAGTAAGAATTCTACAATACTCTCTGGAACCATTACTGTATACCATGTTAATAATATATGTGGTATTCTGGAGCCATTAGGTTGTTACTCAGTGCATAGGAATAAAGAAACATAACAGGCTTTCACCCAGCAACCCCCTTGAAGATGACACTTTTGGCAGCTAGGTCTATTAGACACTCCAGCTTCTATTAAAATAGAGAAAACACTTAGATCCTTTAAAAAAAAAAAAAAAAAAAAAAAAGGAATGGCAGCCAGAATAACTGGTTTGGAGGCAGCAGCCAGGCCAAAGCTGAGTGAGGGGGAGGCAGACAGTATAGGGTGAGACCAGGGTAGACAGATAATGGAAAAATCCCACAAGGTACTGCCATAATCCTAAAAACTAGAGAGAATTTAAACTACTTCCAAAAGTGGAGCTCTCCCTTCTGTGTGAGCTGCTTCTCAAATGGTAATTCAGGTTCCATAAAATACTTAGCCCCATAGATTTAGGCTGATTATTATGATTCAGGGCCAGATTTTCTAAGGTATTTAGTCACATAAAGATGCAGAAAGGCAACAACTGGGATTTTTGAAAGCACCCCTTTTGAATTAGGTACCTATGTGCTCCTTAAAATCCTACTTAGTGCCTTTGTGTGTCTTTATGCATCTTTGAAAATCTGGCCCATAGGGGCTTTTAAAGTGCTGTTCATGGTCTATATTGACTAGAGGTCTGATCCTACACTGCTGAATGTCAAAACTCCTCTTGGCATTAATGGGAACTTTGTCTGCACACGCACTGCTGGAGATCCCGGAGTGCAGTCAGCGTAGAAAGCATTCTGCAAGAGGGGCTGCATTTTTCTTTCAGAAGCATAATGTATGCTGTTTTAAATGAGTCATAATCTTGCAGGTTTAGTAAACTGGCAGATAAAGAGATAGTGATATTAATAAATGCCAGAGACTTGTACAGTAGTAAATGTCTGAAACTACCCATGTTGCAGTTAATGACTTGCTGCCCAGAAACTTATTACAAGAAGTGCAATTCCATAAAAGTGATTCATATTGCAGGATGCCATTTTGTAATTTTCTCCCACTGACTTAGATTTCATCTCCTAACTCTCTAGGCAATATTTTACTTTTCCTGACAGATAGTTAATTTGAGAATTTCACAGCTGTACAAACAAATTTAAAGCATCGAGGCATGTGTGGTATGCACTGAGCGCACATTTGCTAGGAATGATTTAAGCAACTTGTAAGATTTTAAAGTAAGCTTAAATAAAATGTGTTAATAGTTATCAGTATTTTAATATACAGGACATAATATTCTGCCTACCGTACTTAAAGCTGGATGTATATTTATGCTGTATTATGATTGAATTCCATTAAGGTCATAATGGTTGTATAGCAAATAAAAGCAAATAAAACATTCAGGAGACATATTTTTCAGTCTCCAGAGGTTCATACAGACTCATGCTTGGGTTTTTTTTTTCTTTTTTTTTTTTTTTTTTTTTGACCTCTCTGAAGGGGTATCCTAGCTTAGGCCCGGAGCCAATATTTTGTTTAAGATATAAGCCTGAATCATGAGTCTGAATCCAAATCTTCCCTCTTCCTCTCCCACCCCCAAGGAGAGTCTGCACCTTAGGCTTTGATTTGGGCCAGTAATAGAGGTAGGCCTGAGCTTCATAGTGGATCTAGATGCAAAAATCCTAAAGTCTGTATGGTGAGGGGATTGGAGACAGCTTTCCAGTGTGTCTTCTTTGTCTAATGGGAGACAAGTTAAAATGACTCTGTAGGAGTAGACTACATATGCAGTGAAATTCAGCCACTGTATTAATAGAACAAATTTAGCATTTGGATGCAGACATATGCAGCCCCTGTGGTCAGAATTTGACCCATAGATAGTGAATACGTTTGCAATCATTGTCTATATTTTCAGGATGAGTATCTTCTTTGGTCCACACTGTCCATCCTTTAATCACATTGAAGGTTTCTATCGTACTTGTTCCAAGTCCAAAGCTTGCATTTGTGGCAGTGGAAAATATGTACAACGAATCAGATCCTGAACAGGTGTAAATTGATGTAGCCATATTGATTTCAGTGGAGCTATGCTGATTTGCATCAGCTGAGGACCTGGCCCAGTGACTGCAGAGTATCCATGTTGAAGTTTACAGTGAAGATGAGAGGTGTACATTGTGAATTTGAGAAGAGTATTTTGCCCTAACTAAACTCTCTCATGAGGATATATCTTATGTTAAAGAGAGCCTCTTCAACAGCTCAGAGAAACTAAGCTAAGCAGTTGTCACTTGTAGAACTCATATAGTGGTGAAAATTTATACAATTCAAAATCTGTTCTCCTTTTTAAAAATATGTATTAAAGGGCAATGTGTGTCTGGGTGCAAATGGGGAAGGATGTCCTTATGGCTAAAGCACATGATTAGAAGGCTGGAGACCCAAGTTAGTTTCAGGCTCTGCTGTGGAGGGCACTGGTGGGGGAGGAGGGAGCCCAGCACTGGGGGAGGGGGAGGAGCCCAGGGCTGGGGTGGAGGGCAGCCAAACATTTTTTGGCTTGAGGCGGCAAAAAGCCTAGAGCCAGCCCTGCATATACACACAGCTATAACCAATCAATGCCATAGCTCCTTCCTCTGCAATCAGTCCACAGGGAAATCTCTCAGTCCACATGGCTTAGCTGCTGATTTGGCCTTTCATGTGGCCTCATACCTCAAATGGTGGCTTGCATTATCTCTAGCTATCTTGCCCTATAATTTCTTCTGTTTAGCTGGAATGAAGGGTGGCTAGCACACCCATCAGCTTTAGAAGATCTGTGATTGACTATAGATGGGGGGATACTATGGCATTCTGGGGTGCAGTCCAGACCACTGAGGAGCTGTCACCACCTGCTCTGCAAGATGGGGTGTCTCACAATGCTTTGCTAATCTGGGTTCCTCACACAAAGCCAAACAGCATGCAGGCCACACCCAGATTATCTGTGTAGAGCCACAGCTCTAGTCCAGCAGCTCTGATCCCAGCAGCTTGTGAACAAACACGAGCCACACTCTGGCTTCCAACATGCTCAGTAGGGTTCTGCAATCCATGTCTAGAATTGATACATGCAGAGTAACCCCAATGTACTGCCAGTCCCAGATTTTCCCCCCAAAACATATGTTCTAAAGTATCCAGCCCTGTCCCAAACAGTCGAGATATGTCTGTTACCCCTCTAAAGGGATCAAGATTCAACAGTTTGGCACTTTAAATGGAGTTACCCACACAGTTCATAACACTAGCTTTGTTTTGATTAAAGAATAAAACAAGTTTATTCACTAACAAAGAAAGAGATTTTAAATGAGCACAAGAAATGATGCATTAAAGTCAGAAACGGTTACAAGAAAAATGAAGATAAAATGCTTTCTAAACTTCACAAACTAGACTTGTCTCAAGGTGAAGTTTCTTGTCACGTTTCCAGTAACTTTGCTGACCAAACTCTCAGGCCAGGATCTGGTCCCAAAAGCCCAATGGCTGGCTGTTTTGCCGCCTTAGGTGAAAAAAGACCGCTGGATAGGAAAAGGGAACATGGGGTGCTTTTGCCCCATATTTTAATATTTCAGTCACCCTTTGAAAAGCGTTTTCATGAGAGTAATCCCTAGTTAAAGTTATTTTTGGCTGAGAACAAGGACACATGGAGTCTGGTGAAGGAGGGAGGCTTCATGCTATTTCTCTCCACCTGTGTATGCTGAAATGCAGATTTTCTTTGTCGTCTTTTTTTCCCCCTCTCACTGTTTACAGCTTATATTCAAACATACATCCCTTTATTAAAGACAGACCTGATTGACCCCTCCTACCGAATCAGGGCTACGTGAGTTTGAACATTGCCTTTAATATTATACGGGGGGGATTTCATAACTTTAAATATAATGCTGCTATATACATTTCACCCTGATATTATTGACCAGTGAATTATTGGTTTTCAAATGATACTTCACAAGACTTGTTTTGTACAAGGATTATTACAATAACATGTAGGATGTGACTAAAGAGGTTAATTTGGTCACTGTTGCACACACATATTCATACCCAAAAGGTTGGGCTCTTGGATTTGTGATATTGAAAATACTAGGTGGGACTACATCAACCATTCTACCAGGAAGCTCATTTATGTCCTAATCAGCCAAATACAACCAAATGCTCCGAACGTCTTGAGATGACAGTTCTTAGCAAAGTATAGTACTACTGCATGAGAATGTTAGGAAATCTGGGATGCTGACTGGCTGCTCAGGATTTGGTACATCTCCTTAAGTTTCACTGAGTCAGGAATAAGTAATGACTTTAAGGTTTGGCCAGTAATTATTTATATTAACAAAATTTGTACTTTACCTTCAGCAGCCAAAGCTGTATATTGCTAAGGGATTAGGACAGTGTTGGTGGGCACCAGGGGTGTTTTGGGGTGTTGGAGAAGCATTAAATATTTCCATATCAGAATCAGACATCTCAGTAGTAGAATGACAAAAATCAGTGGGGTACTGCAATCCATGTCTAGAATTGATACATGACATAGACATGGGGGAGTAGCACTGTCCATAGAGGATTCCATAGACTCTAATGAGATACTATTTCAGAGTGGAGAGGACCATACATTAGAATGTGTATGAAGACAAAATCCCAAGGCAGATATGAGCAAGTTTATAATTCTGGCTGCTTGAATAGGAAAAGGATATTGAATGCACAATACTGAGGGAGATCAGAAGCAACTAAATCTAATAATGTAGCCATGATGGGTGACATCAGTATACCATGTGATCAAATGTTACAGTGGGACAGACTTAGGGAAGTAGTTTCTCAATTTATTAAACAGTTTTTTTATTAAAACACTTAGTCCTAGAGCATACAAAAGGAAAGGCTATTCTCAATTGTCCTAGGGGAGACTATTCTCAATTGTCCTAAGCAACACACAGGGGTTGCTTGAAGAACTAGCTAAAATTGAGCCATTAGGTAGTAATGATAACAAAATAATTAAGTTCAGTGTTCTCACGGGAGGAATCATATAAAACCCACAAAAGGGTGGCAAATTTTAGGGATTTTTAATATGAGGATGCTGATCAAAAATGCCCAGTGGTAGTGATTAAAATCCTTAGACTCTGTATTGAGATTGCTTAAGCATACTATATGACAGCCACAGAAGGCATGCATACATCTAAAGAAAAAAGCAGACATGCAAGAAATGAACCAGTATGGCTAAGTGACAATATTCAATAGGTTATGTGAGCCGAACAGGTATCCTTCAGAAAATGGGAATCCAGCCTTAGTGAAGCCAGCAGAAAGGAGCATAAAATTTAGCTAGCCGTATGTAAGATAGAAATCAGGAAGACAATCTCATGACCACTGGAAGGAATAATTGGAACTACACATTGACTTTACTGGGTTCTAAATTAATGCAAGAACTCAAGGGAAAACTGACACAGTGAGGGCAACTCAATGAAAACCTCTGCTCAATGTGTAGCAGCTGTCATGAAAAACACACAAAATGTTAGAATGCATAATGACTAGGAGAGGTAATAATTACATATGCAGTTTTCTGTTAATTGTTTTGAATGAAGATTGCTGACACAGTGTAGGGGAAAAAAGATAACCTTGCAAAACCATTTACAAGCGTTAATCCATCTGGATGGGATTATTTTCACAAGGCTGTAAAGCCGTTTGTCAGATAATACCTTACACCTTTTTCAGCATTGTCAATAATGTATTAAACTCACTTACAGACACTCTACCGGACTGCTACCAAGTTTATAGCAGATGCACTAAGGGCCTGATTCTGCAGGCCTCAGACAAGCAACTCTCCCACTAAGTCCAATGGAAGAATTGTCTGTCTGCTGAGGACTGTATGCTGATGTATAGTTGTGCATACTACCACACCAGTTGACACTATTCTAGCAGTATGATGGTTTGCAACCATATAGCACCTTCTAGTCGAGGATCCCCAAACACTTTATAAACACTAAGGGCCAAGTCATGGCTTTAAAACAACAGCATTGAGTCAGGGGCAGTGTGGAGCCACACAACCCCAGTGGGAGCACTAAAACATTGGGCCTCTGAAAAGCATGCTGCTGCTTCTTGCACAGGGAGAAAGCCTAATTTGCTGTCTCAGTTGGGAATGGAGCAGATTGCTTGTCATCGTGCACCAACCCTGCTGCAGTCATGGTTTCGGCGCAGCCATGGAAGGGAATATGGAGTTTCTTGTTCACCCCTCTGCCTCTGCATGGCCTTGCAGGGTAGCTCAGAATCTAGGCCTGTCGATTTAATCCTCACAACACTTGTGTGAGGTTGATACAATCATTCCCATTTTACAGATGGAGAAACTGAGGCACAGATATTAAAGGCGGCATTTTCAAAAGCAGCTTAAGAAGTTGGGCACCCAAAGCCTATCAAGCTCCCAAAATTGGCTGGAGTTGATTTTTAGCCTGCATTGGAAAAATCAATGGGAGCTTAGTGGTTAGCTCCTGAATGTGCTTTTGAAAACCAAGTGACTGGTTTGAAGTCAGACTGCAAGACTGTGGCAGAATGAGCAGCAGAACCCAGATCTTTGGATTTCCAGTCATGTGCTTTCATTAGCTGACAATTATGTCTCTGCATTTATGCATGGATAATAATGTTTTACCAGTTTTAGTATTACCTGTTAGCTTTCCAAATGATTTATCATTATAGCTGTGTCAGTTATGGGGATAGATGAGTCAGTATTAGCTAACATAGACAGATTCATTATTTAACTTGTTGCTAGGAATTTTTTGTTTCCCCATTTCTGCTAAATGCTTGCTAACACGTTACTATAACATCTTTTCTTAAGTACTTTAAAATAATGTATATATCCTATAATAGAACACTTGATATGGGACTTCTCACACACACTGTTGGATGTAATTGCAGGATCTGGACTTAAGTGCATCATATAATTTTGTTTTTTACATTCATGTTAAATTTATCATCAAGAGCAAACAATTGCTTTGAGCTAAACCGCTGCAGTCGTTATTTAGATTAAACTCCCATGGACTCTGGTTTGGGCTGAGCAATAACTTTGTAAGTACAAGATTTGGTTCTTATGCTCAAAGACTGTGAATCCTACAACACTGGGCAGAGATTGCTAAATAGAAAGGTGTGTGGAATACAAAGGCACAAGTGGAGAACATAAGGCAGAAGAAATCATGCATTATGAACAAAATTTTCAAGCATGGCTTCCAAATTGTGTATGTTTTGGACAATTATACATCTAATTCCCATTTTTACATATGCATGTATTTTTCTTTGCACATGTAAATACACAGCTCTTTGAGCAAAAGTACACAATAAAGCTTTGTTCATAATTTTAGACTGATCTAAGGCTGGATTGGAAGGTTGGATCTATAGGTTAACATTCCAATATATTTTTGAACTCATGGAAGCTTTTCTTAGAATTCCCAAAGCTCCAGCAGCTTTCTTATGATTTCTAATTGGAAAAGTCACAGAAAATCAAAGGTTTTATCAAAAAGACAAAGATACAACTTTTGTTTAAAACAAATGTGCAAGGGCTTTGGAGAATCAAACTAAACTTTAGTACAGTTATGCATAAAATCCTATATGAGCATTTTTGGTGTCAAATAAAAGCTGTATCTTTGTTAAACATCTGGAAATCTGAAAAGAAAACAGATAAAGCAACTGCAAAAAAAATAGTCTAAAGGAAGAGAGAACTTCCTTCCTAGATCACTATCTTGGTCTCTATTCTTGACATTTGGCTCATGTTAAGTAAAGCCCCATTTGGAACTAATCTTGCAGGAAGGGAAAGAATCTCCCCCTTCACCGGCACCACTGCATTTAAAAGAATCACAGGGCATGAGATTGATCATTGAGAGAAAACTGGGAAGAGAAGGAATTAGAAGTAGGAGAAGAGACTTTATTTTAATTTGATGATAAACACCATGTCATGATGACTACACCTAGGAATTTGTTACTCAACCAGCCAATGGCAGGTCATCTGCCTTCAGTTCCATAGGTCTGTGCAAAATGTTAGTATTTTGGGAGCAGCACTATGTCGTTCAGGAAGCGTTAGCAACAGCTATGGTAAGATTGCTAACATTTCCCTTTATAAGCCTCTTTTCAGTTGCTGATACCTTTGATTATTCAGGCAGAAATTGTAAGGAACCATGGGGCCAGGGAGCACTGTGGAGAGTAGTTGCTACAGGAAGTACTGCCCATGAGACCCAGAGTGACAGTACCCTGCTGCCCTCTGATTGGCCAAGTGTCCCTACTTAACCACAGGGGTTGGCCCAGAAAGTTGTCTGGGCAACCACATGGACCTTGGCCTGCTGCAATGACAGACTTTGCCTTGTCTCCTGTCTTTGACTCCAGCCCAACTTCAACTCCAATTCTTGCCTCTTGATTCTAACCCAGTATTGCCTCTGCTCTTATCTCTGACTCCAGCCTAACTCTGACCCTGATTCCTGCCTCTTGATTCTAACCTGGTACTACCTGACCCTGGCCTGACTCTGACCCAGACTCTTGTTCAGGAGTGGCTCTAGCCATTTTGCCGCCCCAAGCACGGTGGCACGCCATGGGGGGCACTCTGCCGGTCGCTGGTCCCGCAGCTCTGGTGGACCTCCCGCAGACGTGCCTGCGGAGGGTCCGCTGGTCCCGCAGCTGCGGTGGAGCTCCCGCAGACGTGCCTGTGGATGCTCCACCGAAGCCTTGGGACCAGCGGACCCTCCACAAGCACGCCTGCGGGAGGTCCACCGGAGCTGCCTGCCGCCCTCCCAGTGACCGGCAGAGTGCCCCCCGCGGCATGCCGCCCCAAGCACGCGCTTGGCGTGCTGGGGCCTGGAGCCACCCCTGCCCTTGTTAATGGGACCTGGCCTTGTGATTCCTCCAACTTCGGCCTGGTGACTCCAATCCAAGCTGTGACTGCTAGGCCAGACTGCCTATGCCCCAGTCCCCTACAGAAATTTTCCATGCTTGGTAGCTTGAACTTTTTTAAAAAGATTCAGGAAAAATGGCTCTATCATTTTTTGAGAATGAGGCTAGTGATGAATAGTAAGTTTTGTTAATGTTCAAAATTTTTCTGACTAATTTTCAGTTTTAAGAGAACCGAGTGCCTCCATCCTTTGAAGAATGAACTTCAGATTTAGCAGGGCTGATCATGGGGTCATGGAAGTGTCTTTTGCCATCCCTGTGAAAATCCTCTTAGATTTAGATTATTTTCCACATATTATAGATCAGCACTTGTGCATGCCAGTAAAACTCGTTCAACAATTGTTCCTTTCTTTACCGAATGTCCTGAGTTCACTGCATATGTTTTCAGGCCCTGCCCAGCCCCATGCATCATTCTGAAGCTGATATTGAAAAGCTTAGGCTCTCAGTGGAACATAGACAAAATTGATTCTCCAGCTTTCCCCTATCAAATATTCATGCAGGGATAGTATGCTAGAATGGGAGCCAGAAGACCATGAACGAACTGGTGTTAAAAATACTATGCATTTCATGAACATCATTTTTAACAAAACCTCAAACCTATACAAGGAGTTTGAGGAGAAGAAATTAACAGGAAGATGCATAAAAGTTACCTCTCAAAGTGCTGGGAATCAAATTCAGGTCTCTGACGTGACTGCACCGTGTCCATGTGCCACATACATTTTCTGTTTCTAATAAAATGGGTTAAGAAGGCTGCAGTATTGCACAATTTTCATTTAACTCTTATAGATGTTAGCTAGAAGAGGGTGTGCATCTCTCTCTCAGAATGAGGCACAGCCAGAGTGAACATGGAGTGGCAGATTGTAGTGGTTTTGGTCTGGAATCTAAATAGGTGGGGGGAAGGGCGAATGACACCACCATTTTCTAGCTTTATGACTGTGAAAAAAAATCCTTGAAAGTATGAATCAGGGATACACTCGTGTTGTCTTCCTGATTCTGCAGACAGTTTGAAACAATAATTATGAGAACTGCCCCATTCTCTTCTATGATTTAATTATGAAACCTAAAGATTGCAATGTAAATATTGACATTATATTTCATTGATGATTATTTTAGCAGAAACATCCTGCTAATGTAGCTTACTCCAGAATCCCAAACTGTCCACCACCATCCCCCATTCCAAAAGTCTCAGCTGTCCCCTGTCCAAATGTTAAATCCCCCAGCTTCCCTCTTTAAAAACTTATATGATGCAGTTATGCATTGTCCTTACAAAAATCCATAGACATTGAAACTGAAATGTAAGGGGAACGTAACATAAATTATATTTAATATCAAAATAAATGCATGGATCTGGTACCCAACTTTCAGTTTACCTACTGGAGTGCCACAGAAACTAGGACACTTTTGTCCACAGAAAGATTGGTCTTGGGGTTAAGGTATAAGAGTTGGACTAAGGAGATCTAGATTCAGGCCCTGGCTCTACCTCAGGCTCCCTGTATGATCTTGAACAAGTCACTTAATCTCTCTGTGCCTCAGTTCTCACTTATCCAATGTTGATGCAAATACTTTTGTCTCTCTTCTACTTAGATAGTAATCCTACTGCGGTAGGGACTCTCTCTTACTACATTTGTACTGTACTAAGTGCAAATGGACCTTGATATTGCTTTGGGCCTGTCGGCATGACCACAATGAAAATCATCTAAATCCTCCCTGCACCATCCAACATCGCTAAAGGCATGAACAAGGCCCCGCCATCCCTGTTTTTCCTTTCCATGTCCTCTTGAAAGTCAGTCCCATAAGTTTCCCCTCTCTAAGTCCTGTTCAACAGAAGGATTCTTTTGGTTGGCCACTTCTGCCTGTTTCTGCAGCTGCCCAATGGCACACCTGCCTTGGCAGACACTCTGACTTCATTCATCACACATGGCCCAGATATTTCCATCTTCTTTTCCAGATAACTTTAGAAAAACAGGGTTGCTGAACTGTTGGATGACTCTTGGCATTCATTATAAATTCATTCAATTTAATACCCAGTATTTTCCTGAGGCAGTTGTTTTCAAAGGCATTTAGACACCTGTATGTACTTTTTGGTGGTTTTCCAGTTTTCACATGTATATATTAAGGCAGAAATAGCATTAAAGGTGAAGATTCATAGATTAGTCTTTAAGTTGTAGATTTTCAATGACCAGATTTTGTCTAAGCTGGTGAATGCAGCTGCTACCTTGACAGTTCATGACATTATTTCCTTCTGGATATCCCCACTGATTTTTACATTACTGCCAAGGTATGTGAATTGACTCACTTCTTGTACTACTTTGCCTTCTAACATAACGCTTGCACTGGGAGTTGTTGACTGTAAAGTAGTACACATACCAGCTGCATTGTCCCATGGAGTAAGGACACTGTGTTTCAGAGGAACTTGTCTCTTCCACCTCCTTTCAACCACTTCTTTAGCCCTGTGCTGACCTGTCTTTCTCAGAGTCTTTCTGTGACCTAGCCAGAGGACTAAAGGTCCAGCTGAAAGTCCAGATATTTGTATGATAATTCTTCTGCCCTCTTGGGCTGCACTGTGAGTCTCTGTTTCTGAGCCCTGCAGAAATTAACCTATGCTACTTCCTCCTAGCCAGTTTCCCCCCAATGCCTCCTCTGGCCAGGGATTCAGGCAGCTTCCTCAGGGATCTCCCTGCTCCTTCTAGACCCTATCTCAGGACTTTCCCCACAGGAGCTTAACTTGCTTCCTATGCGTCCCCTCCAGACTGACTTCCCCGGGTCCTTCCCAAAAAGAGGGAAGTCTCTTGGCTCCTCTCTCCTAGTCTCTCTTCTCTGAGTTCTCCACTCTGTGAACATAGTCTTTTCCTGACCCTTTCACAGATGGGTCACTAATTATCATTAAGTTGCCATATCTCAATCAGCTTGGGGCTGTCAGGAACTGGGACATGGGTGGTCAAGTTGAATGGGTAGAGCCATAGGTGGTCAGGCCTGAGATTCAAGCCAGAGTCTGTAGCCAAGGTCTGGAGCCAAGGGTCAAGCTGGAATCAATAGTTAGGAACCAGAGGGCAGGGCCAGAAAACAGAGACCAGGAACAAGGTGACATCTGTCTTAGAAGCAGGTCAGAGATCTGCCTTGTTGCACATACAACTTCTTAGTACTCCCTCCAGGCCTAAAATTAGGTCTAGGCCAATCAGAGGCCAGGGAAGGGGATGTGGTCATCTTCTCCATGGGCAGCACTTCCTGGAGTGACTGGTCTTCCAGTATGTAAGGTGTGTTTACTGTGGCTCTTTCAGCACTGCCCAGTGGTGTTGTGGAAGCACCCCCAGGCCCAGTTTCAGGTCCCAGAAATCCTCACAGGGGCTAGCTGGTAGATTACAGGCAAGGCTGAGTCTGGCTTACCTTAAAGGCCAGCTGCCCTGTTGCACTTGGGTTGTCATTAGATTTTTTTTCTCATAGCTGATCATTAACCCCATCTCTTCTAGCAATTCTGAACAGTCTTTCCAAGTTTGCTTGCATGTTGATGTGGAAGAGCTATGTCATCAGAAAAATCTAAATCTTCTAGTGTACTGCTGTTGAGCCATGCAATGCCTGTGTTGTATCCATCTGCACTTTTTCTCATAAAGAAAGGCAATGGCCATGCCAAAGAGGAGAGTTGAGAGAATGCATCCGTCTTTGACAGCAGAGTCCAGGTTAAACCATTCACTCAAATATCTATTTACTTCAACTATACACACTGCACCTTGATATGAAGACTTGATGATGTTAATTGTTTTTGTTGGCATACCATAACATTTCATCATGTTCCAGGGTGAATCATAATGGAGAATGCCACTCTTTAAGAACGATGTAAACAAATGGAGAGAGTTCACAAGAGAGCAACAAACGTGATAAAAGGTTTTAAAAAACTGGGCATAATTAGCCTTGAGAAAAAAGAGATTGAGAGGAGGACTTTTACAAAGAGGATGGTGTCAATTATTTTCCATGTCCACTATAGGTAGAACAAGAAGTAATTGGCTTATATGTGTAACAAGGGAGATTTAGGTTAGCTACTGGGAAAAACTTGTTAATTATAAAGATACTGAGTTACTGGAATAGGTTACCGAAGGAGGTTGTGGAATCCCCATTACCGTAAGTTTTTAAAAACAGGCTGGACAAACACCTGTCAGGGGTTGTCTAGGTAAGTTTACTTGATCCTGCCTCAACATGGAGGCCTAGACTAGATGAGCTCTCATGGTCCCTTCCAGCCTTACATTTTTAAGATTTCCCTAGTAGCTACTGGTCTTCACCTACAGCTGCCTCGAGTTTTAACTTTAATATTATTATTATTATTATTATTATTGAGGCTTTCACTTTTTGTGATGTGAGATGTTATGACGGCTAGTTCTAGCTCTTTAATTTTTTGTTAAAGTTAATAGTTTCTTGCAGTGTTAGTCTGTTTAGTGCCTCTTGGAAATGTTCTGCAAAATAACAAATACAAAAGTACCTGGGTGCAGCTTGATACAAGGGATTGTTTACCCCACTGAATGTTCTCTGATCATTTAGACAGTGTTTAATTCATACTCACCTACACTTGTCGATATGACTGCCAAATTCAGGGTCAGTACCAATATACAGCAGTTGGAACCATATTTTTTTTCCAACCCTCAAGTGGAATGCACTAGGGGCAACATTTTTGTGAGCCGTGGATGGGGACTAAGGTGTTTTAGGAGGGCCGTTTAGGAATGGGAGCATAGCAACTACATAAATGTTGCCTGGGTTTAACTTGTGTTGTTTATTATTCACATGTAGGCAGTTTATTATTCCTTCCTGTTTATGAAACACAGTAAGGGGCCTGTCCTGCACACACTACTAGGCATATGGCTTACTTCTGTGACAGGACCCATTACAGTATGACACTCAGTAGTAAGTGTTTGCAGAATTGAGCCTTAAGTATATTTCACACTTTACCAATTCATAAAGGACAAGGGGAGAACTCTTGGCCACACTGAAGTCAATGGCAAAACTCTGCTTTTGGATTTCCTGCCCTAATGTGCTAATTCAGACAAAATATTAGGATAGAAAGTGTATTTTAAGGAGGGGTTTGAGAAGGAGGAAGATGGTACTTGCAGGACAAGAAATGAGCTCCTGTTCCAAATATAGGTGCAGAATGAAAGAAGATATGAAGCTGAGACATTGAAATGGTTTGGAATGAGTTTTCTTAGTTGTTTTCTTTGAGTGTCAATTCATATCCCTTACTAGTTGAATAACTATCATAGAGGTATACATCTGTGGTTAGATACTGCAGTATTTAACAATAACTCTTTCTTCCCTTTTTCGATATTGTAGGTAATTCAGAACATAATAGAACTTTTTGTGGAAGTGCCTAGCCAGCTATAACCCCTTTTTTAGCAATAAAAATGGCTTAATATATTCCCTGTACTTTGTGGCAAAAATGGGGGAGAGAATAAAAGGAATGTAGCCATTATCCGAAGCCTTCAAACCTGCTTTGAGTCTGCTTAAAGAAAATATGTTTGTTTAAAAACAAAACAAAACAAAACATTTATTTATGGATCTCATTTTGGAAAAAAAATATAGAAATACATTTCTTTTTCCATGTGATTTCACAGCACAGTGAAACAGAGACCCTCTTGGGTACAGAAGTGAACCTAACAGCATTTTTCCAGGATTACATCATCTGTTTCACTCACACTTTCACATCCTGCATTAAACCACATGATGCACATCAACAAGACAAGATTGTAAAAAGAGTGTAACTGGGGAACTGTTTTCGTGATATTTGATAGGAGTAATTGTGGGCACTGCTATTTCAAAGTAACAGTGGATATATTATACTATGTCAACAAAAGTCACTCTTGCCATATGGAAACCTAATTATTTCTGAATGATCTGTTACAAAACACTTTTGAGACATTCAAGCCATTTAAACAAATCAGTAAAGAATATTTAAGCATAAAACCTGTCTTTAATAAGAACTTTCATGTGTTTTAGAGTTGGGCGTTACAGTAATAGATTTGAAAATAGTAAAAAAAAAAAAAAAAGGCCTATTTTTAAAAAGAGGTAGGGAATTTTATCAGGTGTTAAGAAAATATTGGTATTCCCCTGCGATTCTTCAGAATTGGCCCAATCTCCAGTAATTGAAATGAAAGGGTATTTTGCTGTTGACTTCAGTGGGAACAGGATTGGGCCCTAAGTTTGTGGGCAATGGGGTAGAATATAGTGTGATATATATTCAGTGCATGATATAGTTCTTTAGCATGTAAGGTAACTTAGGCTGTATAGTACTTTGCTATTCTATAGTCTTATTTTAAGCATTTTTGACAGTGATACTGTTTGTACTGATAAGTTGTCATCTGAGTAAATAGAAGGGAGGCCATGAATTATTTATAAAGCAAAACACTCTCCCCTTCCCTCCTCCTCCCCCCCACCCCGAGTCTAGCACATGTTTTGTGTTTACATGCCATTGCTTGTCACTTCTGATTTCATACTTGTTCAGGCCACCTGTCAGTGACATTGGCAAGATGTCTGTTGGTTAGACTGGATAACACAGCAGTCAGACAAGCTTAATAGTTCAGGAACCTAGACACTTTTGCGATTTGCCTTCAGTGGATCTTCATATAAATTGTGTAATGTAGAAATCTTAATCATTATAAAAGTAAGAGATTTTGCTAGCTTCATGAAAATCTCTCTTTCACAGTGAAACTTGCTTCACTGATACATTTAAGAGGCTGACCTCAGTTGTCGAGGTGAATATATTTAATTTATGGGTAGCACATTAAATAAACATTATGTACTGAAACTAACCCGATATGGGCCTGACACATTACTGAATGGCCACACTCAATTGTATTTCTATTTCCAGGCTTTTCCATCCACTTAAACTAGGAGACCCAGAATATTTCGAGTCAGATTGTGTTGGTGACGATGCAGAGCCACACTACTCTGCGTGAGAGCTCTGGAAGACACTGTGCCCCAGCCAGGGATAATGCCTTCCTGAGATCCCTGACACAAAAGGTATCATGTATGCTGCACTCCCCTTCTTAATGTGCAGCATGCTCTACTTCACACCTACTCAGCTCTGCAGCCCAACATAGAGGCTCTGACTCTTTCCCACCCTCTTTGGAATAGTAAACACTCAGGAGGCTCTTAGCACAGGGATTGCAATCCTGGCTGACTCCTATCCCAGATGTGCAAAGGAGGAAGCTTTGTGCATGCCACCTTCTTAATTATGTATCAAGGGATGGGAGTCAACCAAGGTTTGGTTCTTAAATTAGTCTTGCATGAAGTTATTACACACCTAAAGTGATTTACAAATGAGAAGGTATCCAGATTTTGTGAGGTGAGTTCATTTGATCTTCTTAATGTCACAACTGAATAAAATGATCATCCACCTATCTGTAGGGACACTAAGGGCCAGATCCTCAAGTGATATAAATGACTTCTCTCCATTAGCTTCAGTTATATCAGCTGATCTGGCTCTGTGTCAATAGGCTCATGTAGCAGCATCAGACTGGGTTTTGGGTGGATATATAGTCTAGTGAGTCAGATTAACAAATAATGTTGCCAAACAACACATCTTTGAGTTCACCCATATATTGGATGTATTGTAAATTAACAACATATGTTTCAAAGGTTTGATTATAGTAAAAAGTATTATAAGCCATTGGGCCAATTTCTAAACTCATTATACTGGTCTTGCATTATTTTAATTCTGCTGATTCCATTAATTACTGCTGATTTGCAGCAGTGTGAGGTCAGATTTGGGTCCAGTGTGTGTCTGTTGGAAATGATATTGAGTGAAATAGTGGTATAATTTGTATTCATTAGGAGAACCATCAGCATCAAGGACTCAGTTCCATAAAACTCAAGATTTATCTCTATTTTGGTGGTTTTCTGAATGACATAGTCTGCCCCTGAATCCTTATTCTGACAAAACTACCACTGATTTTTTATTAGCTTTCTTTTTTACTATTGTTCTTCCTGTACGTTACTTTCTATTCCAATGAAATTCTCATTTACTGAGAGTTCACTGAGAAAGGCGTGCAGGATTGGGTTGAGATGGATGAATGCTTCATTACATCACCAAGAAGGGTGCAGGTCACGAAAGAGAATTCAATTGAAAATGTGAAGCAGTCAGTGCTTTAAAGTGTGAATTTGCCTCAGGATACTGATGCTCACTTGCTCTTCGAGACTGTTCTGATATGAAGGAGGTATTACTCTAGAAACCTGACTAATGCTAATTGTTAATATTGTTAAAGCCCAGTCCTGTGAAGAGGAACTTCTATTGACTTCAACTCAGCACTTCTCAGTATGGGGACCTAAGCCAGAATGGAAGGGGAAAACATTAGAAGTGGAGTGAAGGGGGACAGCTAGGAGGACTGGGTGGGATTTCAAACAGTGATCAACAAACTCTTAAATTAAATTCAAGAGTATTTTTCTACCCTCCATATCTGCTGTGGCTCTTACCCTGTGAGATCAAGCCTAACGTGTCACATCCTTGGTATTGCCAACCCCTGTGTACAAAATCATAAGACAGGTTCTCAAAATAATGAAATTGGCCTAAAAATGAAAATATATTTTTTTAAAAAATAATAAATGTTATGTTTCCTCTTTTATTTGCCTCATGGTTTGTGTCTCTGGTGTTCACTTTTTAAAATTTTTCTCTGTACCTATGAGGGCTAGAAACCTATTTAAAAATAAAAAAGTTGAGATTCGAACATAATCACCTCACTCTTGGGACTGGAGCTTTAAGAAAAAACACCAAATATCAACAGACTTGCAATAAAATCAGGAACTGGCAAAACTCTCTCTATTGATCTTAAAGTTTTATACTGCCACACATCATCATATTATCTAAGAGCCCTGCACGTAAAATCAATAGCATAAGCAAAGTCCCTAGAGGACTTCATAAAGTTTCTGTAACTTCTTCTTTTATGGGGTCAGATTTTGCGTGGGGGAGGTTTTTTGGGAGGGTTGAGAGGAGTTTGGGAATAAAAGGGGATGTTCAAGCTGTGAGTGTTTCTTATGGTAGTAAAAGTTTTCTCAAAGAGGAAGGCTTTGCAATATTTCCTAAAGATGGTCAGATTCTGGATTCACCTGATCTTCTGTGGAAAATTGTTCCAGAGCTAAACCTCCTTGACCAAGAATACTTTGTCTTCAGCTTTCACTTTGTCTTCAGCTTTGTCCTGGACTTTGAGAGGGGCATTATTCCAAAGGAGCACAGCTGTAGATCAATATTCCGTCTGTGGTATGCCTGGGCTTTTGCTTTGAAAATTAGGACCATTGCCTTAACCTGGGATTGGATGCTGACTGGGAGCCAGTGGAGGGACTTGAGCACAGGCCTTATTTGCTCATGGGGGACTGAGTCATAGAGTAGGTGGGCAGCCTCATTCTCTACCAGTAGGAGCCTGAGCATCCTCTTCGGCTATAAATAAAGCAAGTTACAATAATCCAGCCTGGAGCTGATAAATGCCTGACTCATGGTAGCCAGGTCCTCATCTGGGAGCAAGAGATGAAGTTCCCTGGTAAACTGGAGGTGAAAGGAAGCGTTTTGGGAAACTGATGCCTACCTGATCATCTAAGTTTAATGATAACACGGCTATCCCTCTGATACTTAAGTTTAATGAGGAGTCGAACAAGCCTCTAAGGCGTCACACCACTTTGATGAATAGGGGCTGTCTGGTTTCGTTGGAAGGTGGAGACAGAGTTTTGGCTAGATCTTCAGTGTATTTCCCCTTTCTGACCTGCATCACTTCAGCCTTGCCTGGGTTCAGTTTGAGCCAGCTGCTTGTCATCCAAGAGCACATTTCATGGAGGCAGTCTGCCATTTTAGTAGCAGCAGTGATTCCATCAGTTCAGAATGAGATATATAGTTGAGTGTCATCAGCATCAGTGATATTTTTCTTAAAACTTATATTCCAATGCCTTTCACTATTTAAAATAAACTAGTGATGTTTGGGAAGTTGCATTGTTCTACACTACATCCTTTGGTCCTTAACAAAAGGAATAATTTCTTTTTTCAAAACTGTATAACTCAAAATTATTGGGCCTAATTCTTGAACTCAACTAAACTGTGCTTGCCACATGACCCCAAGAACTGCCTTTATATCCCTTCTCTCCCTATTCTGGTCCAACTGGGGGCTGGTTCGGTCCCATGGCTACTGAGTTACTTCCAGCTGTACCTGTCACTCAGGGTACATCTACACTACGAGACTATTCCGATTTTACATAAACTGGTTTTATAAAACAGATTGTATAAAGTCGAGTGCACGCGGCCACATTAAGCACATTAATTCGGCGGTGTGTGTCCATGGTCCGAGGCTAGCGTCGATTTCCGGAGCGTTGCACT
>NC_133772.1:64433091-64473196 GCF_003597395.2 Chelonoidis abingdonii | reverse complement strand
GAGTACAGAAACCGATTTAAAGAGCCCTTTATATCGATATAAAGGGCCTCATAGTGTGGATGGGTACAGCGTTAAATCGGTTTAACGCTACTAAAATCGGTTTAAACGCGTAGTGTAGACCAAGCCTCAGTGGATGTTTCTGGAGATGGGCATTGCTGGAACATAGCAGCACTCTGGTCACACACTCTAGGCTAGAGTCCCTAAGGCTGTTTTGCAGGGGCAGACATCTTGCAAAAACTGTGAGTTGGCTTGTTAAGCCAGCTTTATGGCTTCTTTGTACTATTGGGGTAGCACAAAGAGGTCATATTAGACCAGACAATTGGGTGCATTATCTTGATTATACATTACTGCTTGTAACATATTTTATACAAACTGAATCTCAGAGTTCTTTAGAGAATTATTTCTTAAAGATTGGGCCAAATCCTGGTTTTGGTGAAGTCAATGGAAGTCTTGCAAGTGACTTTAATAGGATAAGTGTTTGATTCCCACCCATCCTGACTGCCCCACATAAACCAGCTGTTCCTAAATCCTGTAATTAGTGTGCTGCCAGCAGCTGGGGGTCAGGTGAAAGCCTTCTAAAGTCATCTGATTTTTTTTCTTGCACTGTTTTATGTGATGCTTTCAGGAATTATTTGGAGTGTTGATAGTAACTGTTGGACATAGAATTGGAAACTGCTACAGACACCATTTGCATGTTCTCAGTTCTTTAGTTATTGGCTATTGGATCTAACAACCAGCTCCAGAACAGAAGTAGTTACTCCATAAATCACTTTAATGGCAAAGCTGCACAATAAAAACAATTTTGGGGTCTGAATTTCTCAGTGATGGGGCAACTTTGGAAAGTTATGAGGTAACAATAGTCATTTCTCAGTTTATTTGGCCTTCTGTGGCAGATATATAGGTTTTGACACCTTAAAAATGAGCTTTACATGAACATTAAAATTTTTGATACATGCAAAGAGTCTATCTCTTGCAAATGCAACTAGGGTACAACACTCCCTCTGGTTTTCTCTGCTGGTTATTCTTTTTGGACCAGATTCTGATCTCAGTTATGCCCGACTAAATCTGAAGTAACTCCCTAGGAATCAATGGTGTTTAGTTAGAATTATTCTGGTATCACTGATATGAGAATCTGGCTCTGTCCTAGTCCTTGATTTTGTAAGTACTGGATGATAGTGTGTGTTTTACTCAATGAACTTGTAAAGTCAGCTGTTCAGAGTGTAGATTGTACAAAACTGCCAGTGTTAAGAATTTTACGGTCCCAAAGACTCTAGCACATGCATCACTACCCTGTTCCTAAGGTATTTCTTGGTTACTAATGAAAGATGTGAATACAGTATTTTCAAAACTGTAGTGTTACCTTTATAAATGACCAGAAACTGGATCCCAAGCAATCCACCCCAAATGTTGAGGAAGTTCAGATCCAAATCTGGATCTTTACTTAACAGCTGACTTCTTATTCCATTAGCTCAACCAAAACACTGGATTCCAAGCTCCCAAACTTGAGGAAAGTTCTAGTACTGATCCAGATCCAAACTTCACATCTTGGGTCAATCTCTTAGTCCTTTTAAAAGCTCTGCCAGGCTAAAGCTTCTGTGCCAAATAAATTGTACTATTTATTTATCTTTGGCTGTAATTCTTTAGGGAGTGAGCAAGAGTGACAGTCGACCCAATACATATATATCTATGCTGCATGATGTGATTTCATGTTCCCTAGGTACAAATACTGCCCTTCCAAATATCATATGCCTAGAGTGAGGATTTTTTGTTTTATTTTTATAGATCCTGCCAGTGCGGAAGATTCCATGCAAAGCCAATGCTCCTTCAGGGTCTTTTTTTGCACGAGACAACACAGCAAATTTCTTATCCTGGTGCAGAGATGTAGGGGTGGACGACACATGCCTATTTGAATCAGAAGGCTTGGGTATGTACTTGCTTATATGGTAATCGACAATGTTAAAAGAAATTCCGCTTTTATAGTGTCTACTAAAAGTTCAACTGTGCTGACACTGATTTTAATGGGAATTGGATTAAACCAATAAGGCAAAAGCACAGCTGTTTAAAACTGAATTGACCACTGAATATATTTTTGATCCAGGTGGACATACGTGCCTGGCCACATATGTTAGACATATAGTGCGATCCACTAAAGCTGGTTAAATAGCATTTCAAAATACTATATTCATTTAAAAAAAAAAACAAAACAGATGACTAGGAAGAAAAACACCAACACAGTGTTTTTAAAACCTGGAAATAAAGTTGCTTAATATATTGCAGGCATTCAACCTGTGGCCCTTAATCAATCAAAATTCCTATTTATTTCACTGGCAGTTTAGTTTGAGTAAGAACTACACAGTCAGGGATGGCACTAGACACTCGAGTGGCCCTAGGCCACTGCTACCCAGTGGTGAAGGGGGAACCTTTAAAAGGGCAGCCCCCTATCAGTGATATCCTGGCTGGGCCACAGCTGTCTAGAGCTTTGGATCTCACCACTTACTGCTAATCTGATGGAGTGCCAGGGCAGCAGGGGTGCATCTGGACAGACACTTATAAGTATTAAGAGCATGCAATGGACATGTTCAGAATTAGTCATATTTTAATATCTACATATGTGAGACCATGCCATTTTTAGATACATAATAGTCATTAATAACCAAATTGCTCCATGACATTGTGGCTCATTGTGTTAAAATGGATTGTTAAAAGGAAAAAAAAAATCTGTTTCTGAACTAGAACTTTACCATTGGTCAGAAAATTGTAATTAATTAAGCACCAGGACCAAGATCAATTGAAGTTTAGACAGTGTTTGAAACCTGCAGTAAAGTACAATTGAATTTCATCTTATAGTAATAGATATAATAATAATAAATAAGATAATATAAAACTAAAAAGAGCAGCTGTGACAGAAATTAGGAGGAAGAAGATATTGTAATATCTCCTGAGTCTGCATTCACCTCCCGTCCCCCACAAGGAACGGGCACAAGACCTATGCACCACTTAAATCCCACTTAAGCAGGACTTAGGAGGTACACGGACTTTGTATTTGCCCCCTGCACAAACGTGTTTTATGCCAAGTACATTTTTTTTTATTGTACAAATCCCTGATATTAGAATGGCCTGGAATTCTTGCTCCTTAGTTCACCAAATAAGACGATTCTTTTTGTCTTTGGAGAGTAGGGTCCAAATGTACTCACAGTTTTGGCTGCAGGAATTCACCATTATACCACAGATTTGGTAGGTATATCTCAGGAAGGGAGAGAATATGAAATTATTCTCCCCATCCCACACTGACTTTTTTTCAGCTGATTCCTCCAGGCAGTTGAGGAGGAGAGTGATATTCAACACTCATGCCTGCAGCTGCTCCACTACAAGAATGGACTATTTCAGCTAAATCATCATCATCCTAATAATGGTTCATACCTATTACTCTTCTCTTTTGAAAGAAAATGTAGGACAACTTTTTGCCTCAAGATTGCATTTCAGTAGAAAACATAAGATGAAGAGAATCGATTGTTTGCTTGTGATCTGAACTCAGATACAAGCCTAAAGCTGTTTTGATGAGACTAATCTGTTTGTACTGAAGATAAATGAACACACTGTACTGCATCAAGAGGCTTCTGTATTCAGTTCCTCAAAAGGTCTCTGACTGTATAAGTAAAATCTTTATTTCTGTTGCAACTGATCTGTTCCCTTCTGTTCTAGTGTTGTGCTTTTTGAGCACTATTATTTGTGAAAGGATCTTGCTTCACTTGTCACTTGATCTGTTCTATTCTTACGCTGTTTTGTTTAATACACAAAACTGTTGTGTATCCCTTGGGGGAAAATGTTTGGCAGAGAAGAATTTAGCATGTGTTGACAAAGACCAGTTTTGAGACTATTGCTTTGAAGATATGTGGATTGTATTTTATCACAGTTTATGTAGGTTAGTTGTATTTTCGGGTTAATCATCCTTCTCCCATGGGAAAAAAAAAAATCACATGGAAGGCAAACAAAATGATCACACTTCCAAAGCTCTGAAGCTGTGGAATATCTGAGGAAGAGGGGTTTGGAAACACATGGGGGAGCAAGAGGAATGGACCCCTACATGTATGTATATTGTGAGATCGACAGCTGGTTCTGTGCTAATCTGGTATCTGTGTGAAGATTAAGTCCCTGGATACTTTCTCCCCCCCCCCCGCCCAGCTCGCAGACACAGTGCTGCCATTGGCTGCCTGCCGTGCCCCTTCCAGTTCCACTGAAATACAAGTTCAAGAGACCTTCCTTCAGGGCCGGCTTCAGGCACCAGCCCAGCAAGCATGTGCTTGGGGCGTCCAACGGAGAGGCATCTGGCTCTTCGGCAGCAATTCGGCAGCGGGTCCCTAACTCCCTCTGAGAGTGAAGGACTAGCCGCCGAATTGCTGCCAAAGACTGAAGCGGCGGCGGTAGAGCTGATCATGACTTTTTTTTCCATTTTTGCTGCTTGGGGCGGCAAAAACCCTGGAGCCGGCCCTGCCTTCCTTATTGGACAACTTCCTCTCTTAGGAAATGAAGCTAAAATATTCCTGAATGTATGAAGTACAATTCAGATCAACCTTTTGTTAGAAGAACTTGATTAAGCAACTCATTTTTGTTGACTGGTTGAGTGGTCCGTTAAAAACATGTTTTGCTGTTTATGTATTTTTTTTCTCGTTTTGAGTATTAATGTCTAGCAAGATATCTATGCTAATGGATAGAACACCTGGAATAATTAAGGGGTGAATCAGTGTCAGATGTAGGACCTGAAACTAATTTGAGCTCCGTTTCTGAAATTGCCTAGATCACAGGTTGATGGTGTCAATTTAAATTATGGAGCTTCAAGCAATGAGAACTAGTATTTTTACCTGCTTTTTGCTGGTTCTCTTAGCACAATGGGATCTTTATTCTGATTAGGCCCTTCAAGTGCCAATGCAGTAGAAATAACAACTCCTTTATAGACCTTTACATTCACTTTCCCTCTGGACAGCAAATAAAAATTCAGTAGAGCTAAGAAATATAACAGGAGTGAGATACGTCTGCACATGACATACTGGTTTTTGCATTACTTTATGAAAGATCTTTGTGTCTTTGAGACTGCATAGCTCTGGAGATGGCGTGGCTACTAAGGTAACAGTTGGGTTTTTTTAGTTATAAACCGAATTGATGTGTAAAACTCGTGTAAATTGTCAGCGGTACAGCAAATGTTTGCTTATCTAGTCTCCGTGGTCCTCAGTTTATTGTTCTTACTCTACCTAATTTTGTGTCCCTCTCTCTTTATTATCTTGCTTGCCTGCCTATGGTATATAAAACCTGCTTTAATTAATTAGAACCACTATTACATCTGTATTTAGAATATTTCCCTGTCCTTGTCCTATAAGCTCTTGCTCTAATTTTCTGTTTTTGCCGTGTCTGGTTTTATGAGGATGATTTTGATAATGTTGCTGTGGAGTTGTTGAAAATGTGTGAATAATTTATGATGAAATAATGGCAAAATGCCCTGAGTCCCTTGCAGGAGGGAATAAAACTGCAGACACATTTGATAAATAATGGTAATAATAATAATAGTTAGTATAAATTGTTTTATTAAATTTGGATCCTCCTTCTTGAGGGAGGAAAAATCATTTAATAAATCATGGAAATCATAACAGTGGCACAAATATGTACTCCCTGTGCATCCAAAGCTCCCATTATGATCTATTTCTTAGACCCTAATCACTCATAGATATCCTCCCTCAGAATTAGGCACTGTATAAACGCAGAAGCAGGTGTAATCACTGCCCCAAAGAGCGACATACTTTTGATTTTAATGGGAGTTTTGGGAGTTAGGGAGGCCTCAATTCTGCAATTCTGCAATTCTACTGAGCACTCTGGATCTGATCCAGTAATGTATTTAAAAACAAAAGATATACATCCAAATGGATTACCACTGTCGCTTACACTTCTCCCCTCAAACTTCCTGTATATTTTTAAAGCTATTGCTCCTGTGCTTAAAGTATAAGCACAAGCTTAAGTGCTCTGTTGGTGCAAGGCCAGAGTGCTCAGCCCCTATGGGACCAAGGTGAGAATGCAGGATCTTTGGTAAGGAAGTAGAAGAAATGATGTATTCTATTTATTTTTCTAAGTACAATGATCATGTCATCAAGCAACTTGATTTTACAGAGGTCCTTAAAGGGTATAAATCCTGAAGTGTGTAAATAGTGTGTGTACACACTTGACCTGATCCTGATCTCACTCATTCACACCATTGTGAGTCAGAGAATTGAGTTCTGATTTACTCCAGAGTGATGGAGAACAGAATCTAGCTCATTTTTTATAAAATAGTTTGCTCTTTAGTAATTTATCGTCAAATGAGATACTTTTAGACCTTTTTAGACTTGCATTGTTCCACTACAAAGGAGTCTGTGAAGCTGAGCTGCCTCATTTCAGTGGGAACTCTGGGGCCCTTGTGCCTCAGGCTGGCCCAATAGGTCTCTTTCTCCATTGCCTTTCCCCTTATGTAGTTAGTTACAGCCATGTAAAGTGGGTATAAAATGCTACTAGAGCTCAGTGATACCATGTCATACTCACTTTGCACTTATGATGAACAGGTATGACTGCACAAGGAGCAAGACAGGAAAGAATCAGGCGTAATGTCTCCAGCAGTACAGGGGACTGATGCATCAAGACCCAGGAACTACCAGCGGCATCGCTCTCTCACATCACATTTCTCCCTTCCCTCAACCCTTTACCAAATCAACAGTATTAACACTAGCATGGAACAGTCCTGAGTACTACAACTGACCAGTACCACTCTGACCAGCCACAATGCAGTTGCACAAGAGGCAGGGTTGGGGAGACTCCTTGCATCTTCCTCAGCACTGGTACTCCAACATAGTGTCCCTTTCAGTCACATCTTTCACAAACAGCATATCCAAAGAATATGGGATTAGAATTACTTACCAGCAACAACCTTATCTACGGTCCAAATTTTTGTCCTGTAGGCAAATAACGAGTGTTGCAGTCCATGGGTTGTAGTAGCATTTGCACTTGCAACATCCTGTAGAAATTCCCCTGTGCAGGGATATAGGCCAGTGGATCTATGAGACTATGATAATGCAATTTACTAGAAGAAGTTTGCATTCAATACTGAGGTTATTTTGGTATGGGGCTTAGACCTGAAGGATGTTGTACTCTGGCAAAACTCCCATTAGCCTCAATAGGAGTTTTGCCAAGGTAAGAATTATAGAATTCAGCCTGATGCACATAGTTAAGAAAGTTGAGGACTCTTTGTTAACAATGACTGTGTCTATATTCTAATGTTATTGGATGGTTATAGGATGTGGAGCCAGAGAATATTCTTCATCTATTTCTTCGAAAAGAATCTACACCGCAAGAAAAGGGTTTGCCATTAACTGTGCCAGCATGCTAATGGGTGTGATTTGTTTTAGGTGTCTTTGATGGTATTGTTCTATTCATCCTTTGTGCTTGTATATTCTGTGTGTGTGTGAGAGGGATGTCTGACATTGACTTCTTTTGATGCAATACAATGACCACTCTTTAGTAGAGTAGGTGCTCTAAACAGTGGTCTACATTGTTCTAATGTTAGTAGTAGAATAAAACACAGATGTCTATGTCCTCCACACTAATGTTGCTTTTTCACTTCTGTCAAAAATATCAAGCAAATATTTATTGCTTACATTTTTATATGCACAACACAGAGCAGTTTTTTCTTTGTAATACTCTTAGTATTTGCTCAGATTTCACATTTAAAAGAAAGCAAAAGCAAAATAAAATCTATGACTGTGCCACTCTTTCAAATGACTAGTTACAAATCGAAATATCGGGTTATATTTCATATCCACTTGCATCAGAATAAGACTTTGTTTCTATCCTTCACGGTGTTTGACTAAACAATCCACATCATTGTTGAGTGTGTCTGGTCACTCTGAGGATTATAGAAGCACCTTGAACCCTATTTTATTAGCACTACATTAATATAGACCAGTAAATCTCAAGTGTTTAGATGTTCCATAATTAATTCCATACTTATATCACAGTTGAGATTTAGAAGTCACGATACATCCCATTTGAAAAACTTTTACAGATTGAGAGATATACCAACACTATAATTGAATATAGCGAAAAAAATAGTGAAGTAGCTCACTGAGATAAGTGTGTGATGTTATCACTCTTTCTGGAACACTGAGAAACTTGAACATGGTGCAGAACAACTAAATTGAGTTTGGGGGAAGGTGGAGAATAACTATTATTTTGTTGTCATAATATTGTCCCAATATGTGGGATTGTTTCCCTTAGGTATTTATGAAGGTTAAAGGATACAATCCTCTTTGGTGATTATGGGGTGAATACTAGGTATTTAGAATGAGATTTTCAAAGGCACAAATATGGGTTATGGGCCTAAATCTCACTGAAAGTCAATGAGATATAAATTCTAAATCTCATTTGTGCTTTTGAAAATTTCCCGCATAAAGGTCAGGGAAAATCCACATTAATGACATATAATACTCTAGTCACAAGTAGTGGAAATTCAACCCAACTGCTGTAATAGGCAGTGATGCCTGTAATTAAGATTGCCAGACACTTTCCATAAAAGCTTGTTTTCAGCTGCTTATAGCTTGACAGCCTCAAACTGTTTGGGCTGAAATCTTCCATGAAGCATTTCTGCCTCAAGCTGAATTTTTTTGGAAAGTTTCAGATGAAGTGGTTCATCCATTCCTGAGAGTTAGGGGAAAATATGATTTGCCCATGTTAACAATATTCTTAAAATTGCTTCATTGATAAGAATGAGCACCTTTATACTTTGGAGCATTTTGCGGGCCAGGTCACCGTGGTGTCAGGGATGTGCTTTTTGCCATTTCAGTGAAAATTTGCCCAGATTTGACCAAGTTATAAACTCTGACAAATTTCACATGCTTGATAAAGACTTCTTAAAATTTAGCAGCTATGTTTTCTGAAGATTCTGTCTCAGCTGAGCATGCTCCATCCTCTCACAGTTCCTAAATGCTGACTAGACTGCAGGTGCCATCCCTACAGAGTATGTTCCAGGCCAAGTCTGCAGGGGCTGAGCAGGACTTTCCCTGCAATTACTCTTCCCAGATACTGGAACCTTCTGTGGTGCTAGGCACAAACTTGCAAACTGTCTCTCCTGCATTCTGAATGCTCCCTTGCTGGCATCCAGATAGTGAGAAGGGGAAAGAAGAAATAGCCTGACTCAAGTGCAGAAGAGTGACAAACAGAGGTGGGAAGATGAAACGATGTAGGGTGGGGTGATAGGGATAAGAGGTGAGGGAGGAATGTGATAGAAGCCTAGGGAGAGTTAGGAACAGGATCCAGCAGTGGGAGAAAGGGGCAGGAGAAGAGCGGGGCACAAAATGGGGGAGGATTAAAGACAAGGGGGTGGAGGAGAGATGCAAGAGCCAGGGTGGGGGAAGACACAAGTGGGAGAAGGATGGGCAGGAGCTGTGGCATCAGGGATGGGGCAGGAGTTGTAGGGGAGAAGCTGAGAAATATATGTAGGAGCTGGGGAGCAGGGAATAAGAGCAGAATGGGACAGAGAGAGGCTGGGGTGGAGGGCAGGGGACAGGTGCAGAAGAGTCTGTAACTATTAGAGAACACTTCTCTAGAAAACCTAAAGGACTTTGTACTCAACAGTCCTTTGCTATCTAGCAAATAGCTGTGAAACCTGCTAAGTGTGAATCTCCATCCCCGTCTAGTGGGAGGCCCACATAGAAGATAACAGCCTTCTACTATTACCAGTTATATTCCCTTTGCTCAAGTGGTGTTCAGTGGATCTAAAGATCCCCATCCTGCTGATGACCCATTTGGGGAGTGGGGGAGGAGGGTCAATATAGTTTCACAAGATGAAGTTGTTTTTTCTATATTTACATTTTTTAAAAAAGTTAGGAAATTGCATCCCAAAAACCTACATTAATTGAACATTAAGGTTGGAAAGTCAAGCACTCAAAATTAAGTAATTAGAGAATTTTTCTTAATAAGAATTAAGAAAATGATCAAATTAAGGCTGCCCTTGTAACCTTAACTCAGCCCTCTTGAACATATGCTTTATGATAGTCTTTAATTACATGTTCAGATACCATTTTTTTTTCTACAGGACCACTCCCTCATTCAGTGCCCAGGACGGTTTGTATTCTGGGAACAAATCAGACTTGTGTAGTGAAGGAGGCTGTAGGGCCAAAGCCTCATTTGTTGCAGAAGTTGGAAGGTGTGTTCTGAATGAATAAAGGCATTGTAGGAAGAAAAAGGACAGACTAGTGGCTAAAGCAGTTGAATGGCACCCTGGAGAACAGAGTTCCTGTGCAGGGCAGGTACTTCCATTTAGGTGACCTAGGCGGTCGCCTAGGGCACCAGGATTTGGGTGGGCAGCAATTCTGCGGCAGGGGGTCTTTCTGTGCTCCGGGTCTTTGGCGGCAATTCTATGGCAGGTCCTTCACTCCAGGACCCACCGCCGAAATGCCCCGAAGACCAGGAGCGCGGGAAGAACCCCCGCCTAGGCAGGGCCGGCTCTGACCGGGAGCGCTGGAGGATGGCAGGCGGCTTCGGTGGACCTCCCACAACCGTGCCTGCAGAGGGTCCGCTGGTCCCGCGGCTCCGGTGGAGCATCCGCAGGCACGCCTGCGGCAGGTCCACCAGAGCTGCGGGACCAGCAAGCGGCAGAGTGCCCCCTGCGGCGTGCCGCCGTGCTTGGGGTGGTGAAATGGCTAGAGCCAGCCCTGCACCTAGGGCATCAAAAACCCTGGCGGCGCTCAGAAAAATCACTTAAACTAAAATTTTCACAGGTGTGGTTGCTGATTGCGTATTCTTCATTTTCTGGGTGTCTGACTTGAAACACTGGGGTCTGATCTGTGGAAGCACTGAGCACTCACAACTGTATCAAAGGGCAATGGATGCTAGGAAATGCTACATATGCTGAAACATAAGACCCTAATTATCTCAAATAGGGCATCTCAAATTAGTTGACAAGTTTGGCTTTAATTCTATGGCTCCATTTCCATGTATGAAATGGGGATAATAATACCACCTTACCTTATATGGGTGTTGTGAAGATAAATTCATTAATGTTGTAAAACACTAAGATGACAGCACCACAGAAAAGCCTAGAAGGAAACTAATAATTCTGTATTCAGTGCAGGGTTTGGATAGTGTGCAGTGAATAATGCATGTGGCCACACACTGAATGATGAGGATTTTTTCTTTAAATGGACAATACCATCCATCCTGTGCACTGAATGAGTCAGAGAGCCTGTAGAAAAAGTATTATGTGATCATGTAAATTAAAGCCTTTGGCATATGCCAGTGCACAAGGGGGTCAAATTAAGTTTGCATAGGCAGCCTTATTTCTGTCTTTTTCTGACTATGAAGTGCTTGATTTTGCAACCTTAACAGTTTTTAATGTAGGTTTTTGGATGTCATAAATGTTACATATATGTGATAAGACAGTGTGTTAGTGCTCGTTTAATAATAATGTCTTGAAATTATTATTAGAAATGCATTGAATACATGTGATAAGAAAATGAACATCAAACACAAGGGTGAAAACTTAGGTATCGGAACAGACGAATCACAAATGTATATTTTTATACAAACTGCTTGGGAGGGATTAAACTGGTATATAAACTATATAATTAAAGAATCTACATATGCTAAATGATGCACCTCTTAAAGACAGAGTGAATTGTTGGCAGGAAAATACAAATGTCTCCTTTTTTACATCTATCCATCCATCCATCCTGAGGTCCCTTCCAACTCTGATATTCTATGATATTCTATGATCCATCCAATACATTGACCTGGGTTGTAAATGAGAAGAGAATTTCCCCCTAAATGAAGACATAAGGGACCACACTCATCCCTGGTGTAACTCTATATACATCAGTGGAGTTATAACATTAATTATTTTGGCCCATTGTGTCTTATTTTGTTCTTCATGATGCTTCCTTTGTCAAGATGAATGTCTATTGCTACAATTACAATAAATCTGGTATTTAGCAAACTTGTATTTGCCACTCAGTGTTTGAAGGATCAGGTAACCTTTCACATCAGAAAGTTGAGGTACTGGTAATAATTTAGAAACATACATTAAGTTAGATTCCAGTAAGTAATTCAGAAAATTATGAATACAGTTCCCACAGGAAGCAACAGCATACCACAGGTACAGATGTAAGATTTCCATCTGAGTCTGTAATCGCTCACTCCAAAGAGGAATTTCCTCTAATCCATGAACTGTATTACTTGTTACTGAATACATGTATGTACTGGTATCAAGGAACTGCTTTTTAACCCTTGAACGCAGACACATTAAACAGGATTCCTACCTTGCTCCAGTGCATTCAATGCATGGACATTTTCCTCAAAAATCACAAAGACAGACACAGGTTTTCCTGTTCAGTTCCACATTTACAGTCTGAAATACCTGCTTACATCATTGTCAAAGGATAACATAAATGAAAGTCACACTGGCATAAAAAGTTTAGAAGATTTCCACACCTTCTATCACACCTTCCATCAAAGATCTTAAAGCACTTTACAAACGCTGAATTTAGCTTCACAGCGCTTCTGTTAGAAAAGGAGGTTTTGTTCCCCCCATATTGCAGAGGGAAAATGTGCAGAGTAGCAGCCACATTTCAAAAAGTGGATACTAATATTAAGTACCTCCAGTTTGAGATAGATGGCATCTCAAACTGAGCATCCAAAAAAGGCACCCACAATCATTGCTCACTTCTGCAAATTTTGGCTTTGGAGACTCTCAAGTTCACATAAGGGGTCTGTAACAGAGGTAGGAATGGAACCCACATCTTCTGACTTTCAGAACTCGTCTTAAATCCTGACCACATTGCTTTGTTAGCTAATAGTCCATTTAAAAGCACTAGTTGTAAAAATATAAGAATTCTGTTTTGAGAATCTAAACTATTTTCAGTGGGTACTGTATTCTATACAGAATGGCCTTTGTTTTCCCCCAGAGTTCATGAATGTGCATGCTGGTATAGTCCTCAGGAATGCTAACATTTTGCTGTTAGAAATACTGTAATCACCATATTCTTATCACATCCCCAGATGTTTGTTTTTATGGTTAGTTATTGCCTGCACAGCTTGTCATACTCTAACAATGATTTCACTCTTTCACATTGTTCATTGTGAAATGCATGAAATGTGTCTGGAGCATTGTGGGTCAGATTCACTGGAGCACATTGTTTTCATTTAAGAAGTAGAAGTTTGAGCATTGGCAGAGACTTTATATCCTTCATTCAAGCCTTCTTCTTATGTTTACAAATACTTCTCCCACCCCAAAATGCAGTCTCCCTTGCCCAGCCTTACATCACATGTAAAGTAGAGGTCAAAAATATTTGCCCCCTATACCCCACCAAGATATTTCCAGAACTGGTTTATCCAATGTGTTCTGGCTGTATATTTATATATTTCTTAGCATTAAGGTACATTTAATATATTGACTATGTTGAAAGAGTTTTCAGGTGGAAGCAGCAGAATATTAGTCTGGGCCATCGGTGTACTTTATTTTTTTTAAACATATTGGTTTCTCAGTAAGATTAAGTCTTCCATCCATGAATTAGTTTATGGCAAGGAAGAATACTAGGAAGGATGGAGTATCCAGGTCTTTTTTTACATCTCTGATATGTCTAACAACAGATGGCAGTAGAATGGAAATTCTGTTCTCAATGCTTTGCCACTTTATTTTTCTGCTATGCAGTTTTCCTTCTGGAAATATTTTTGGTTCAGATTCTAGGAGGAAAATGCATATATATTTTTTTCAAAGTATTGCTGAATATACAATCTCAAAAGTCATTGGGACAGATCCTCAGCTGAGTAAATTGTCATAGTTCCATTGATATCAATAGAGCTATACCAATTTACATCAGCTGAGGATCTGTCCAACTTTGTATTAATTATATTCAGAGATATCTATCTCAGGAGTTCCCACTGAGAGGTCCCTGTGTTCAGCATGGAGGAGAAGATGAAAACTTCCTTGACTTTAAATTTTTAGCCTCTGAGGCACCTATTGGGAGGTGTTTTGCACCTGGCTAAGTCAGATGAGTCAGCAAATTCCCTATATGTTCATATAACATCTATCTAAGCTCTCATGAACACAACTAAGGTAGATCGATTTCTCTGCCACTAGTCTTCTGGTTCATGATTCATTTATTCTTCAAGTGCCAAATTGAGCCCTGGAGTAAGAAGGCAAATATTCCATTAGACAAGGGGAAACTTGTCCATTTACACCAAGGTCTGAATTTATCCCCAAGAGCAGGATTCCACTAAGACAGGTATCTCTGGAGAAAAGAAAACAAGATACCTATAATTCTTATCCTCTGAAGCTATACTTCCAAATGGATTGCTCATCACCCACACTTCTCCTCTCAGATTTTTTGTATATTTTCCTTATGTATTTTACTGGGCCTCTTTGGGGGTAGGAGGGTGTTACCGTCTCCAAGTTTTTAAAGGAACTAATATTGGAACATGATGGTGCTTCCAAAAGTACCTGACCGAGTGGTCCATGAGGTACTGCAGTTGCCTCCAAAGCTTAAAAGCTATGGGAACTCTTCAACCCCCGCTCCCCTTGCACTGGACCCAAGCATGACAATTTGCATAGATACATATCTTCAGAGAACAATATTTACAGAGAAGTAGCTTTCTTTTCAAGAGCTGAGTGACTTCCTTGAGTACCCTAAACACACAAAAAGTTGTATTCAGAGGGAGTGCTTGGGTGCACAAGTAATACAGGATCAAGTTTACAGAAGGATTTATCTCCACTAATATAATTTTAATATTTGCTCATTTAAGCAGAGGAAGAAAAACGGTTTCCTACAGAAAACATCTTTTTAGTTTACAAAAAGTGATCCGGAACCCTTTGATATTTCATTAGTTATTAATGTTCTTTAGGAGCCCTCCATTTAATGTATAATGGCTATAGGTAGGCTGTATTATACCAAATTGTATAAACCAAGCTTTGGTGATCTAGGCTGGGATTTTCAAAGGACCCTATGGGAAATTCAGTGGGAACTGGAAGCTCATTTGGAAACGCTACATCTTGGGTCTTAATCCTGAACTCTTTATTCAGGCAAAAATATCTTGGAAGCCAATGAGAGTTTTGCCTAAAAGAGGCATTCAGGACTAACATGCTATTGACAGCCATTAGTAAGCTGTGATCTGTTTATTACTGAAACTCTTAAAATAGCCTTTATTGTAAATATTTTCTATCTTCATTTTGCTTTTGCAGTTCTCCACAAGCAGCCCAGAGAAGTGTGTCTTTGTTTGCTGGAACTTGGAAGGATTGCAGCCAGGTAGGTGAAAATATTTAGAGAATTAAAAAATATTTATATTTTGATAGCAGTGGCTACTGAGGGACTTACTAACTCAGGGCATCTTCATGTTAACATTTACACTGGCCAGGGTCAAGGCAAACACCCACTGATAGTTACACGAGAACATTGTGGGCAGTTGTTCAAACAATATAATCAAATCTCCCTTAATATAGCAATACAATTTTTCTGCTGTCTTCATATTGCAAGGGGGAAACTGATATGAAAAGAAGTTTAAAATTAGAACAGGATTTTTCTAAATAAAGTTGTTAAATTCTTACTCCTTATAATCATGTCTCTGTAACTAATCAAAACTATTTTCTCCCTAAATCTTCTATATTAGAATCTAATCTTGATCCCACTGAGGTCAATGAAAGTTTTCCCACTGACCTCAGTGGTTGTAGAATCTGCCTTCAGATAACCTAGATCTGATTTCATTTACTCTGGCTGTAACCTCATTGACTTCAGTGGAGTTACTCCTGATTTGCACCAGTCTAAGATAAGAATCATGCTCAGAGATTGAATCTCTGCTACAGAAAAGACAACTATTGCTCTCACTAGATTCTGTCTATGCTTTATTTGTAGAGGTCAGATTGTGATATCCTTACATAGTCACAGTGAACTTGTAGTCCCTTACATGAAATCAAAAGGGCTACTTATGAAGAAAGGTATTTTCAATGTTAGTAACAATGTCACAAGCTAGTCATAGGGCATTATAACTCAACAAGGTATCATTCTTTGTTTTTAAGCAAAAAATTACTTTAAATTCATACATGTCTTGAAAAGCAACTTCACTAAATTGTTCCCTCACACCCATGTAACCCCATTCCAATGGGGATTGCATGGGAATGAATGTAGAATTTTGCCAGATGCATTTGACTTCTTTAACTTAAGTTTGTATATCCTGGGTTTTCCCATTTGTACTCTTTCATAGCAGTATATCCCTTAGGTGTAAAAAAAAATTCCAAGCCATATCGTGCTATCACTTATTAAGCACAACTTTGCATTTAAAAAAAATGCTGTTTATTTTGGTTTATGAAAGATACTCTTCATTTCATCATCCCATGCAGTCAATGGGAATTTAATGTTAAAAAATGTATCAAGATACAGTGTAAAGAAAGTCTCTCTCTGGGGCACAGCCCTAGCTGGGCTGGGGCTCCTCAGCATGCCGAGTTGTCACCATCGGTTGGCCTAGTACAGGCCACAGTCTCCTAATCCTTGCAGTGGACCCCACCTTGTGGACCTGTTTACTTTGTTTCCAGGTGGGGGGAAAACAAAAGTTCAGATTCAACACAAAATAAGGCCCCTCCTGAGATCAATAAAAAAGCAAAAATGTTCGTGGCACTACCTTACTTCAGGGTACTTACTTTGTTGGAGTCCTTACAGCTGGGTAGCCAAGTCAGTCTTTCCCTATCAGGTTTGCCCTAGGGTCTCTGGACTCCTCACAGAGCTGTGGGAGTTTCTTGCATGATGGTTACTTCTGCTACACAGGAGCTACTCCAGCCACGCCTTTCTCAGGGCTTCCTCCCTTGCTGATTGCAGCTCCCGCCTTTTTAAAGTGCTGCTCCCTACCAGGCATGATTGCCAGGGCTGGAAAGGTGAGGCTACCTTAGCACACAAAGCCTTTCAAGCCCCTTTCCTTTCACATATGGCTCATATTTTAGCCAACCTGGGAGCAGAGTAACAGGCAACACCTTCTTCCCATTTTAACTTGTTCCTTCCCCCCCACCCTACAAAAAAAAAAAAAATCCTATCCCAATATGGGATTTGAAAACTCTCTACCTCCTAGTAAGTTTTCAAGATGCACAGGAAATGCTGGAAGGGGTAACATAACAGGGTTATGTCATTTAAATGACAAGTGTCTAATGGCGTTCTTGCTTTAGGTGTGCTAAAATCTGAGCTACGTGGGAGACAAGAGTGATTTGAATAGACTCTGTGTTTTGCATGTTGGCTGGATTTAACAAAGAAGAAAGCATTTTAATAAACTGATCTCTGCTATAGCTATTGCTTTAAATTACCCATGAGGAACAATAAGATGTTAAACATACATCTTTTTTCCTTTTTAAAGCCCGGCTTACCCTGAAGATCGAACTAACTGAGCTAACAGTCTGTGGGGCCTGCTTTTCAGAACAGGAATCTCAATGATATAACATTAAAAAGGAGCTTCTACAGAGCCCTAAGGAATTAGGAAAGGAAGAGACACTGAGCAGTTCTAAACATTTTTCTTCCTCCTCCAAAAGTACAAGGAGGTGTTTGGAGAGAGCATCCATTCACTATGAAAAGTCACCTATGGATTTCTCAGATTTCAGTGTTTAGGGCCTGATTAAACTCCTAGTCAAGCCACTGACTAGTGGGTCTTTCAATTGATTTGAATGGGAGTTGGATCAGGCCTTTGGATCAGGTGGGAGAAACCAAAACCTTCCCCTCACTCTATTAAACTGGCATTGTTTCTAGAAACAAACCTTTCAAGGGTCTGTAAAGACTGGAGACATTTTTCAACTGTAACTGGAATGTAGAGGAAATAGAGAGAAAAAAAATCTGATTTAATTTAAACAGGTGTAAATTTAAAGTAATTATTGACATCAATGGAATTACTCCAGATCATAATTGACCGCTGCATTTGTCTGAGGGAGTTTCTCAGGAGATTTTCAGATTACTTATTTTGCTGATCAAGGGTCTGATTCCCCTTTTGTTTACATCAGTGTAACTCCATTGACCTCAGTGGAGCTACACTACTTTATATCTGCATTACTGCGAAGAGAAGCAGCCCTAATTGGGGGAGATAGCCATTAAACTGCCTGACTTTTTTGGTTTCTTATGAAAACAGAACCCAAACATTGGGCCATGTTGTGTCTTGGTAGCCTACAATGAAGGCAGAGCAAAGTCAGCCTTTTCCAGACAAGAGGTAGGCACAATCTGTCCTCTTCTAGTTTGCACGTCACTATCAGGTACATGTCACTGTGTAGATGCTACCAGTTACTCACCATACATTATGGAAGCTTTCATTATTAGGAAACCATCTAAATAGTGTTCAGCATGTTTTCATTAGTGATTTGTGCCGAACTTGTATAACAGTTCAGAGAGCTGGACTGATACTGTATGCCCACTCAGCAGAGAGATGGAGCTTCCTGACTTGATTGAGCTTTGTCACCATTTGTACAGAACACATCATCTAGCAAAGAGAGAAACTATTGCAAGTTACTACAGGAGCTTTCACTTAAATGACTGAATGTGAAATTTCAGAAATGGTAAAATTTTTGAAGAAATCATCTAAATAAATAATAAAAGAATACCCCCTGACAGTGGGTTGGCCTTTCATTAGTGAAGAGTTTATTTGTATTTCAGGCTCTTTACAGACCTTCAGGGCCTGAGCCTGCTGTAGTAATCTGTGGTTCCAATCTTGTGGTCTTTGCTTATGTGAGTAGTTCCAGTTGAAGTATACTCATGAGAGTAAGAACTACAACATCAGGGACAGTGTTAGACAGAGGGTCAGCCCATTATCAGAAACTAAAATCTTGTTCTGCATATTAACAATTGTTAATCAGCTACTGGTCCCAATCAATAACTTTCCTGATTTTTCTCTTTTGTCCTTGTGATGGAAAGTAAAGCAGGAAATGTGAGTAGAGTGCATAAGACTCAGAGACTTTTCATTCAATTAATACAATGAGCCAAATTCTGTACTGACTGATCCCACATGAGTGGATTGATAGTCCTTGTGAAAGATGGATGAATCCTATGTGAGTAAAATGCAGTACTGACTTAAGCTATCCAGTTCCATTGGAATCAATGGGATTGTGCAGGTCTGATTCATTTTCACACTCTTGTAAAGTAGGAGTAGCTCCAGTGAAATAGTTGGAATTACACTGAGGTAAAATTGACATAAAAGAGAGCAAAATCAATCTCTCTACATGTGTAAATGTGCCTTAAAGAATAATTACATTCTGGAAAGCAAATTAGGTGCAAATATATCTGTGTGCTGCTTTTTTGGTGGTATGACATGCAATAGCTAAACTGTCTGTTCTACAAAAAGAATTGGAATTCTTACGTGGCGGTAAAAGTTTTCTTTTTTTCTTTTTTTTTGGGGGGGGGGTAAATCAGCCCCCAGATGTCTTTTGTTTGAAAATTATAGTCTGTTGAGAAGTTATATCTTTCTGGTATTGTACTTAATTTTTTCTTGGGAAAAATTGGAAGTGGTGCTCTTAGAAGTCTATCAGAGATCGTTTTACAGTCTGATGTTGCTCTATTTGTAGTTATGGAGAAGACAGGCTGGAAAGCAGTAGACAAGGAAATTCCCAACATAGTTCTCAGAATGGGGCTTGTACCTTTTTTTTACACGGCAAGCCACTGTGAGACAAGCAGAAGGATTTCTTTGTCGATTCAACCCTCTAATTAAGCTGTTTGATTGTGGTGCAATACATGGAGGATATATGTTTAAATTTAATTTCAACTGATTAGTAGAAAGAAGTTTGTTAAAATTATCTATAATAATTATATACTGTCTATTGTAATGATAGAAATCAGAGGTGAGTTAGATTCTGAAAAGCAGCAGAAGCAAAGAAGCAGCATTAATGCGAGTGGGAATGGTTTATTTGATGCGTAAGGCCTCATGCAGGTGTAGACTTAGAGCCCAGGGGGAATTTAATGATTTACAGCATGTCAGCATCTGCAGACAGACAGGAAGTAAATGGATTGTATATAAGTGTTCGCTCCAATGTTGGCTGACTTTTCGTTAGGCAGACTGCACCAGTTAGCAGCCAATACAAGCAAAGATTTGGTTCTTAGTTTTCTGGGTATTAACTTACTATGCAGCAGTGTGATTAGCTTGTAATTTGTAATGAAAAATGCAAGGGCCAATATACACACTTATGCCCTTTGCCTATATGACTAAGTTCTATGATAATGTTTTTGGTACAGAATGTTAGTGGCTGGGTCATCAGCTGGTATGAATCAGCCTAGTTCTGGATCTGGCCCTGGGTTTTTATTTTACACAATACAATATGTATTTTCACTATAGAATTGGTTTGATGTGAATACCTATATTTAGCGTGGTGGTCTTTAACTAAAAGGAAATTATCATATAAAATATATTTTCTTTTCTTGTTCAGTTGAAAAAGAAAAAGATGGGGTGTAGTTCAGTGGTTAGTTCTGTGAAGTGGGCATCAGGATTCTGGGATTCTGTTCTCAACTCTGCTACTCATTCGTTATATGACATGGGCCGCCCAGAGTGGGGAGGGGGGGGGCAAGTGGGCAATTTCAGGGGTGAAAGTAACTTAAAGGACTTACCGGTACTACAGAGTCTTGCAGAGAGGGAGGGGCCTCAACTGGAAGAGGCGTGGCCTCTATCAGAAGTGGTGGAGCCTTTAAATCCTGGGGCTTTTAAATCAGGATTAAAAAGGGCTCAGGGATTCGGCTGAAGCTAGGAGCCAGACCCTTTAAATTAATCCCGGAGCTGCCAGCTGCAGAGGCGGCTGGGAGCCCTGGGGTCTGGGCAGGGGTGAAAGTAATTTACATTTCTTACTCATATGGTCCAATTGCAAGCAACCCACCCACCTCTCCTACGTACTTCATGGATCCCTCCCATTGCATGACATAGATAGAGAAAATAAAGCTACTGTTACTACTACCAGTACTGTCTGTATAACTACGTTGAATTAGCCTGACAAAGTGAAAATCACTGTCACATTTTTCTCTGGTTTTCCCTCCTCCTCTTCGCCAGGGCTGAAGCTCTAGGCTCTGTGCTTCTCCCGCTGGACAGCCGCTGCTGCAGGCGCTCCTCTAGCTTGCAGCAGGAGATGCCTCTGCATAAGACGTTTACGTCCGTTGTTCCCTGTGCGTTAGCCCCGAGTTAAGAGAGGTTTATGTTTTGTAATTCACTCAGTTTGTGCGGGGGGAACTGTGTGATCATGGCAGGGGCCGTTCTTTTCTGACCCCTGGTGAGGATCTCCAATTCATAAAATGCGATGTAGGCGTTAGCTGGTGGATGTGCGTCGGGCGGCTTGCGCTGACTTGTTTTGCACCATCTCTTACTACTTTGATTGTATGTATGGTTGTATTGTGTACACAACTCAATGCAGCGCCTGTCTGCCCGATGCCGTGCACTGCAAGCCGCCTGTGGTGCTGCTGCCTGCAGGCGTCAGCTAGGTGTCGCTGCGGGCTGGGGTCTGCAAGGAAGATAACTAGCAACAAGCCAGCAGCAGCAGGGGTCGCTGGGTGGGGGACGGGAGAGGAACGGAGAAGTCGCTGGCCGTAACTAGGCACTGGATAGCTCTGATTCAAGTAATTTAAAGCAGTTTTTCAATCGTCAGCTGCCTTGGCAGGACAAACAAAAGAGTCTGAGATTGCCTCGCTGTCCTAAGGACATTTAGGTGTTAAATCAATTAGAAGGTGGATTGGATGCAAACTATATCTTTCAAAGGGCGCATAACTTTTGCTGATATTCAGTTTTCCCTCAATCCTTTGTGAGTTTTGTCTATAGGGGGATATTTGCTTTCCTGTAAATCTTGTTTTAGCAAAATTGCTTTGCCAAAATAACCCGAATCCATGACCATCTTCCACATCTTTCTGTTTTTGTGTTGTTTTTTTTTTAACGTAACTTTCAAGCGATCTGCAAGCAGTTTGGACATCACAACCATGATCATCTGCTGGGGAGGGAATGGGATAGATTTGAACTTGGAAATGGTTCCTGATTTTGATTGTGTTTAGGAGATCCCCTCATCCCGGGGGCAGAAAAGAACTGCCTCTGCCATGGTCTCACACACTCAACAACAACTGAGAGTGAAATTAACAAGGGTGCCAGAAACTGCTCCTAACTCTGGGCACTGAACTGCACAGGGAACAGCTGAGTTTAAACTGTTCTTTTGCAGGCAGCAATAACAGGCATCTCAACCAGTCTACTGCAAGCTAGAGCCTAGAGGAGAACCCTTGCTGGGGGGAATGGAGAGGAATTCAGAGCCTTGCCTGCAGCCTGGCTGGAGGAGGGGGAGGGAGGAGACAAGAAACCAATGTGACAGTGTGTTTTCCCCTTCCACTTGCTTTTATTATCTCAGGATTTAAGCTGTGCAGCCAAATGCTTGTATTTGTTGTGTATATTAGTAGGAGAGATCCCCTCACCCCCGGGGGTAGACAGGGACTGCCCCTGCCATGGTCAAACACACCCTCTCCTTGGACCCCCTCCCCCCAGCTATTGTGAGTGAAATTAACAAGGAGGCCAGAAACCTAGCACTGGGGGCTGAACCATCAGGGAACAGCTGAGTTTAAACTATTCTTTTGCAAGGTGCACGCTTCTCTCTCCCTCCCTCAGTCAATCTCCTTTTCTTATCGGTCCTCCGTACAAGCGTGTACCAGCTTACTTTCACCTCTGGGCAATTTGCCCCAGGCCATGGGCCCCGCAGGGGCCCCCACGAGAATATAGTATTCTATAGTGTTGCAACTTTTTTTTATGGAAGGGGCCCCTGAAATTGCTTTGCCCCAGGCCCCCTGAAACCTCTGGGTGGCCCTGGCCAAGCAACTTACAACTTAACTTGTAAAAGTAACCACTGAATTTGGGTGCCTCAGTTTTCTGAGTGCCAAACTTGACACCCTGTAAGATTTTCAGAGATTCACTTCAACTGGAACAGTAAGTACTGTGCAGTTCTTAAAAAAACAAACAAACGAACAAACAAAAAAACCCACAGATTCAAAGTTGGTCTCCCAAAAATTGAGGTGCATAAAATCAGTGGCCGCTCTTGAAAAAATTTGGCCCGAATCTGTCTCCATTTACCCATCCATAAATTGGACATAATACCTATTACGGTGGGTTATGCTCAGGTTTAATAGACTAATCTTTTCTCATATAGATTTATTATGAAAACTATTTAAGTTTTCATAATTCCTAAAAAAAGTCTGAGAGGATGGTGAAATGCAACGTAGATGTTCTCTGAACTGAACTCTCATATCATAACAATTTTGGGATGTATCTATCACATACCAAATACCATATCACATATTTATAGATGTTTCTCCAACAAACAACAAGCTGAAGACTAAGTGCATTTATTGTAAATTTGATTAAATGAGAGATGCTATTTTAATTTCACACTGCATATTTATGATACTGATAGCAGCTACAATAATATATCATGTACTCATCCCTTCATTGGTGTGTTTAGCAATTCTGTGTTGCACAGCTGTGTATGTGTGAAGTTTATGCATCATGATCTATTAAGATATGAAATTCTTTGTAAGCGCTGGTAATTTGTTTGTATGTTTTCAAAAGGTTTGGTGTGGAACCTCCCGGGTTAATAAAGCTGGAGAAAGAGATTGAACAAGAGGAAATACTTTCAGCCCCTCTTCCATCTCCTTCACCCTCCCCAACAAAGTCTCCGGGGAAAAAGAGCACAGGAAAACTGTTGGATGATGCTGTAAGTGTGCTTGGGCAAGCTTCTTATCATGAGATATCAACAAAAAAAATAGACTAACATCTTCCTGACACATTCTGACATATACAGGACATAAGGGCCTGAGTTTGACATCTCACCACATTTAGAAGTCTAACAACAAGATTTGCAAGCATCTACAATTAATAACACTTGTGACCACGATTATTTGCAGTTTGGGGAATTTTACTGGATAGTGGAAATCTGCAATTTGGCCCAGCTTTGCAGTGCTGAAGTTCTTACTGAGGGCCAGGTCTGGCTGTCATTATTATTGTTTTATTTTATTTTTTTAAACTAGTTGTTCACTGAACTCTCATTTGGTATTTTGCCAGAGGAAGGACTGAATCAAGACTGTGAGATTTGTCCCTTACCAACTTATACATATTTTTAACAAAACATTTCTGAATCATTTGAGCCTCTTTTTATACTCTAGTTCTGCATGTCTCAGAGACATTGTCTCTTGTAGCATAAACAAGTGCAAAATAAATTTTTCCTCACTATTACCAAGGAAAATACATTGCTTTACAATTCATTAAGCTCTTTATACCATACTTCTCAGTTACACTCCACTAGAGGGGTTCATTTTGAAACAGCTGGAATCAGCTGAAAGAGACATTTTGAAGCAGTGAAGAGGTTAACTAGGAAATTACAAATATATTCTTTAAAAAGAAACAGTTACTATAGTAACTGCTATATCACATGGTACATGTACCACCTGGGAGTTACAAAGCGCTTTTTGAAAAACCTATGTGCCACTTTTGTGTTACAATATAATGTTCATTCTTTTAATGAGAAATGTATTTTTATAATGTAAATGAGTTACATTTAACTTTTATATTTTGTTATCTTTAACTATGCAAACCCACTCATTGCTTCTGTAGGGGAATTGTGGAGAATGCGGGTATGTTTAGAATGGAAGAGGTGACTGTATATCTCAGGGGAACTGAGAAGAGAGTATGAAGGCTGTCTCCAGCCATCTTCTTTAATTTAAAAAGCAGTAGGGATAGAGAGGGTTGAATTTATCCAGTTAAATTCCTGATCCTCACTGCCCCTAGACTCACACGCTATAAACTAATGGCAGCGCTCATACAATCCAGACAGAAAAAAACCCAACAGGGCTCAGTTTTGCCCTCCACTTCCATATTTGATTTTTAAATTCCAGTCAATAATACTTCTATGCCCCTCAGGCCAGTGAGGTTGTGGAGGCAGCAATGGCAAACGCAACAGTAAGGGCTCAATTATCCTCTGGTTTGTATCAGTTTTTACACTGGTATAAATTGATTGGCTTTGATTCTCCCCAATACTGAGCTGCTCTAAGCTACTTACCCAGAACAAAGCAACACTAAAGGTGGCAGACCAGGCTGCTAGAGGCCTCCTCTTGCCCAGGTGAATCCTTGGCAGCATAGAGTTATCATAACAAGTCCTACACCACCTTTCTGCTGCCTTCTAGTATAAGGAGTGTCCCCAGACGGTGTGGTTGGCATGTATTTATGTAGTGGCGATCCGTTCCTGTTAGACCCTCAGGGCCACAGGCAAGCTGATTTGGGGAGCATTTAGAGAATCACTCTGGTAGACAGTCCCAAGATCAGAGGACATATAAGTCCATATATACCTCTTGCACCTCGTGCAACCTACATTCGATATGACCCATTGACTTCAGTAGAGTTACTCCTGATTTACGCGGATGGTAGAGGTCTGGAATATCTTAAGATTGGTTTGATATTCAGCCTAATACTCTTGATCTATGCTAGGACCTAATACTCTTGATCTATGCCAGTTTGAATGAGAGGAGAATTTCCATTGGAGTCACTGGAATAATTCTGGTGTTAAAGCAATTAAGTGACAAGAAAATCAATCCCAATGACCATTTTTAATGTGTTAATGCCAAGTATAATTTCAAGCTATGAAGTAAGTTTCATGACAATATACTGCACATTTTTGAGAGAGGGAGGAATCATTCTCAGCAATTAATCCACAAGGGAAAAGGTCTGGTCAGATGGTAACACTGGATCATTTTAGCAATAAGGTGGAAAGCCCTCAAATTAGGTGATAGAGCATAAGTCAATTTTAAAAGTTCCTCTTCCTGCCCATCAGCTGAGACGATCAACTACAGAAAAAAATGATGTTAGTTAACTTGTTTGCTTTTTACACCTATAAATATCCCCAGTCACCTCCAACAAAAAGAACATTCCTTTGACATGTTAAAATCTCCCCTCAAATATAAAGCCTAAATCCTAAAGCCTCCTATTCCGTATAACAGATCTGTTCCTGTATTTTTGTCAGACAAGCAAAATACCTAACAGAGCCCAGTACACAACCCTAGCGTTTTTCCTGTCTAAGACAGTGTTACTCAAACTTTCATCAGTAAGTTATTCTAACAGCTTTCTTTCTGTTCTCAGTCTCTTTTTATGGGGCCTTAGTTTACAAACTGGATCTGAAAAGGTCTGTTGAGTGTTACATGAAGTGGACAAAACCTTTGGAAAGTTCCCTCCTGCATTTTGTTTCATTTGACATTAATACATTAGGTCAGCTTTCATCCAAGAGAAGGACAGTATGTGGAAATGATTGCCTTCATGCACTTGTCAGTGTTGTTTCTTGGCGGAAGTGCTATTTGAATGTCAAATTAGAGTTCACTCAACCAGATCTGCGCTTAGACATTGATGGTTGTGCTTCTTTAAGATCACCTAAAAGTTCAGAATATACATCTACTAAATATTAATGTCACTGGTTTCACATTCAAAGCTGAATTCTCAGTTGGAGCTGAAGTTTGGCTGATGTAAATGAGGAGTGGGACAAAAGTAGCTTTCAACAGCCCTTGTTCATCCCTGATCCCCAGGCTTTGGGGTCCATTTTTTATACCAGTGACTTAGAGAAGCCTCAAGGCAACTCTAAATTACACCTGGCTATAACAGACCTCAATTGGCTAATGCAACAGCAGGCAATCATGAGAGTGCAGCAGCACATCATCTACCTCAGCCATGTCCCTGCACTGGTGAACGTCTCAGAGCTGAGGATAGGGGGAACATAAATGGCACTTTTCTCCCTGTAGGTCTTCTCAGTGGCACTGAGTTTAGCTTGGATCCTGGCTTATGATCAGAGCATAGTGTTTTACCCAGATGTAAATGGCTATGCAAGGTGAAGATAGAGTACCTGATTTCACACTATCTCTAAGCTAAAGTAGTGATAATTTTATTAGTAAGGAAGCCCTGCTGGACAGCCTCCTTTTTGTGTATCAGATATACTCAGGACTCCAATACTGGACTTTCTTTACTTTTCATCTGAGAATTGTAGGTGGATTAAATCGTAAATCTGCCCACCAATAATCAGTAGAGTTCAATTCCATTCAAATACCATCAACTTCAGGTTGACAAACTTTGGGCTAAGTTCATCACTCAGTTATATGGTGAAATTCCATGGTAAACTGAGTGTCTGCGAGCATCACTGGCCTCTACTTTATCGTTCCACATTTGGGAATTCCCTTTTGATTTGGGAATCCCCACAACCTTGGATTTCACAGATGCTTTAAAAAACTGTTGCTGTATTTATTTTTCATTTTAATATTTTTAATAAGTAAGAATATAGTTTTGTTTAATGTTACCATTTTATGTAATTGAAAATACATGTAGATTTCAAGAAGAAATTGTGGCCCAGTCCTTGGGCCCATCGGAACTCTGCCCATGACCCAAAGGGAGGACACATCATCTGTATTGTCATTACTGGGTGATGACAGAAGATGCTGATGCAAAGGATCCTTTTGCAGATATTTTAAGATCTATAGGGTCTTTCTTGTGAGTCCCCAAGCTATGCCAGAAGCTCTGCAGAGCAAGAGAAAAAAGTAGCCCTGAAAAAGCTGTGATCACCCATTTTTTTCCTCTTTCACATGGCTTAACGTAAGAGGAGAGCCTGTGTTGCTAATATCTGAATCCTATATGAGGTTTATTACTACACCTCTACCCTGATATGATGCAGTCCTTGGGAGCCAAAAAATCTTACTGCGGTATAGGTGAAGCCGCGTTATACTGAACTTGCTTTGATCCTCTGGAGCGCTGCTTTACCGCGTTATATCCGAATTTGTGTTATCTCGAGTCGCGTTATATGGGGGTAGAGGTGTATTTGATTCAAGGCTTTACATGTACCAGACGTACCAAATCCTGAAGTCTTCGTTCAGTTTTTACTCATTCTTAATTCAGCAAAAAACCCACTGAATGCACTGGGATTGTTCCCTGTGGACCACATAGAAGCTTAGTATAGATTTCATGATTTTGCCCATTAGTAGCAACGATGGTATTAAAATCAGTGTCTTAAAAAGTCACTCAGTGCCATACTATTAAAAACATTAGAGTTGAGGGGAAAAAAGAAGTAAGACAATTTCAGCAATAGTGCCTTAATTAAAAGCCTGAAGAGGTGTTAGGAAGAAGTCATTTGTCATGATGACAGAGAATAAATCAAGGGCATGACATTATGTTAACTGCCCTTTTGAACAGTTTGCTGCAGATACACTCTATGAAAGAGCCACAGTAATAACTTGTTTTTCAGGTCAAACACATTTCTGAAGATCCTCCTTGTAAATGCCCCAATAAATTCTGTGTGGAGCGTCTTTCACAAGGACGGTACAGAGTTGGAGAGAAGATCCTCTTTATTAGGGTAAGAAATTTTCATTTTTCATGTTATGCAATGTCCCTTTCGGAGATCCCTGATATCTGCCATCTGACAGCAACATTTTTTAATGCTTGGGCTGCTTCTTTCCAGGTTAAAATGGCACCACTGGTTAATGAGAAAAAATATTTTCTTTCTGACAAGTACAGATTCTCACTCACAGCACAACTGGGGAAATATAGTCCCCGGGAAGGGGGAGGGGTAGAGAATTAATAATGTGGTAGATCCTCCTACTTCTAGGTCATTGATTCCATGCTGGCCATGATAAATGGTGACTAAAATTCTTCACAAATAGAGATGATGGTTTCTTATTTCCTGTTGGAATAGTATTCTTATCAGAAAAGCCATTGTCCCACTTTGTGTTAATTGGTACCCTATTGACAGTCTGAGGAGAGAGGTCAAAGACTGAATGAGAGTCTAAATTACTCTCCCATCCCTCCATCCCATGGTTGACATACAGGGTAGCATGGGCAAAACTGCACTACCACAGGCACCTTTCACAGGTACCACATTAACTCATGTATGGCAGAATTGTATTGGTAATACACATAGAATTTCTATCTGGTTGAGCTGCCCCCAAAAGGCACCATTTTGCATTCATTCTGAAATCTTAATCTTTTATATATTTGCTTATTTTAGTAATTTGAAAATACCCAAATTATTGATTTTATATAAGCCAAGATCCAGTCTGTCATTATGTCCCCCCCTGCAGTGTACATTTGTTCTAGACCCAAGTAGTAGCCAGACAAAATTGCAACTCCTCTTCTCATTGGAGAAAATGAATTGTGCTATCTCTACTCCACCAGGGGTACATGGCTCTGCTCTTGCATAACTGGGGGTTTAGGGCCTGATCCAAAATCAGTAGAAGTCAGTGAGAGTCTTTTTAGCCAAATGAAGTCAATGGGAAACTTAGCTTTTTAACTTGCAATCTAATATTTACTCCCTCACATTCTCAGTCCTTCATTCCTTGAGGTCCCAGTTCAGCAAAACACTAAAGGAGATGCTTAACCCTAAGAAGATTCTTAAGTCCCACTGAAGTCAAGTGCATACTTAAGGACTTTGCTAAATTGAAATGGACTTAAAACATGTGATTAAAGCTAAACACCTGTTTAAGTGCATTGCTGAATAGGAGCCTGAAAAGCCCTAATTAATTCAGAAGGAGTTTGGAGTGTACAAGAAATGAAAGACTGGACTACAGATGGACTGTGCAAAGGAATTTTAATGTGATAAAGAAAGGAATTATGTTTTATTGCCTATGAAACTTCCTTTTAATGCTACAATATTTTTAGGGCACTAAAACTATCACTTTTTAATCAGTTTGTGCAAAAGTTATTGTTAATCAACCAAAGGCCATAGCGTGCATTTATGCACATAATGTATGATATTTTATAATTCACATTTCTAGTTTTATTTTTGTCCTCTATTACATTTCACAGTATCAAGTTTCACAAGTCACTGTTGTTCCCATTAAAAACACATTTTTAACAGTGGAAAATGAGTAACTGTAATTTTTCAGCTGTACTGTTAAAGTAGCCTTGTATAAAACTGGTGCTTTTTAACCAGCTTGCACTTTTGATTTCTTCCTTATTTTTAGTCTTAAATCACAAATCTTAAACCATTCTTAACCTTCTCTTTTTGATAAACTGTTAAGTTTTCCTTCCAAAATTTTGTATCACAAATTCCCCACTGCTGGCTTCTCTGGTATACAGTTTGTTCCAAGTCAGTTTTCCATTCCAAGTGTGCAAACAAAACACCCCATTTCATATCATGCTTCTGCATTCCAGGTAGAATTGTGCCAAAAAAAAGGTAACTGTGATATGGTTTAGACATCAAACTACAGTATTAGGGCTAGATCCTGCTCTATGAATGTCATTGCAAAATTTGCCATTGACTTCAATGGAAGTAGGCTTGATCCATAGTTAGTGTACTTCAGAAATAAAGTACATTATAGTTTGGTTGCACTGGAATCTGTCTCATTATGGTGCGTTCCACTGGGTTATAGTAATTCTTCACCAGCTTGTTTTAACTCGTCAAGCTATGGATTTTTCACATGTACATAAATACATGTATTAGTCTTTTCTTTTGGACCCTTTAGAAACTTCCTTACATATAATATGATGGGGGCTAATTTAGCTACAACGAATCAGGAAAAAGATCTTGGAGTCATCGTGGACAGTTCTCTGAAGATGTCCACACAGTGTACAGAGGCAATCAAAAAAGCAAACAGGATATTAGGAGTCATTAAAACGGGGATAGAGAACAAGACGGAGAATATATTATTGCCCTTATATAAATCCATGGTATGCTCACATCTCAAATACTGTGTACAGATGTGGTCTTCTCACCTCAAAAAAGATATACTGGCACTAGAAAAGGTTCAGATATGCCGTGGGTAGAGGATTGAGTCAACGCTTTACATTACCAGACGTACAAATCTGAATCTCGGCAGTTTTACTCATTCTTAAACAGCAAAACCCCAGGAATGCACTGGATTGTGTCCCGTGGACCACATAGAAGCTAGTAATAGATCAGATCTCCTTAGTAGCACGAGGATAAAACAGTGCGTAAAAAGTCACTCAGTGCCATAACTATTAAAAACATTAGAGTTGAGGAAAAAGAAGTAAGAACATTCAGCATATGCCTTAATTAAAAGCCGAGAGGTGAGAAGAAGTCCATTGTCATGATGACAGAGCAATAATCAAGCATGACAATAGTTAACTGCCTTTGAACAGTTGCGCGATACACTCTATGAAGAGCCACAGAATAACGTGTTTCCAGGTCAAAAACACAATTCTGAAGATCCCCTTGTATCCCAATACATGCTGGTGGAGCTCTTTCACAATGGACGACAGAGTGGAGAAAATTCTTATAGGGTAGAATTTCATTTTCAGTATGCAATTCTTGCGGAGAGCCCTGATACGGCACGCTACACAATCATTTTAATGCTTGCTGCTTCCTCCAGTTTAAAATGACACTGGTTAAGGAAAAAAAATTTTCTTTCTGAAGTACAGATCCACCACAGCACAACGGGAAATATAGTCCCGAAGGGGAGGGTAAAGAGAAATTAACAGTGGAATCCTCCTACTCTAGCATGATTCCAGCTGGCCATGAAAGGGACAAATCCTTCACAATAGAAGAGTTCTTATTTCCGTTGAAATATCTTATAGACAAGTCCAGTGTTCCCACTTGTGTAATTGGTACCGCGATGACTCCGAGGAGAGAGTCAAGACTGAAGAAGTCGAATTACTCTCCATCCCTCCATACCAGGTGTTGAATACAGGGTAGCAGAAAAACTGCACTACCACAGCACCTCTCGCCCAGGTACCACATAACTTCATTAATGGCAGAATTGATGGTACTACACATAGAATTTCTACTGTTGAGCTCCCCAAAAGGCACCATGTTGCATGCAGTCGAATCTTAATCTTTTAATAGTATTTGGAGTTCAGTAATTTGAAAATACCGCAAATTATTGATTATAGAAGCCAAATCCATCTGCATTATGCCCCCCCTGCAGTGTACATTTTCAGACCACAAGTCGTAGCTCAGACAAAATGCAACTAACCTCTTCCATTGAGAGAAAATGAATGGCGATCCACTCCACCAGGGTACATGCTCGCTCTGCAATACTGGGGGTAGGGCTATCAAAATCATAGAAGTCAGTGAGAGTCTTTACAAAGAGTCAATGGGAACTTGCTTTGTTAACTGCAATCTAATATGTGATCCCTCACATTCTCATCTTATTCCTTGGAGGTCCCATTCGCAAAACACTAAAGAGATGCTAACCTAAAGATTCTTAGTCCCACTGTCATGCAATACTAAGGACCTTGCGAAATGGAAATGGACTTAAAACATGTGAAATGAAAGCTAAACACCTTTAAGTGCATTGCTGAATAGGAGCCGAAAAGCCCTAATCTGAATAGAAGGAGTTTGGGTGTACAAGAAATGAATAGACGGACACAGATGACTGTGCAAAGGATTTATGTGATAAAGAAAGAAGAGTTGTGCTATTAATACTTCTTTAATGCTACAATAGTTTTAGGGCCTAAACTATCACTTTTAATGCAGTGGCAAAGTTATTGTAATCACCACAAGCACTAGGGCATAGCACGAATGTATGAATATTTATAAGACTTCTAGTTTTATTTTTGTCCTCTAGTACATTTCAAGTTAGTTACAAGTCACTGGTGTTCCCAGTAAAAACACATTTTAACAGGGGGAATAATATAACGTAATTTCAGCTGTCTGTTCAAGTAGCCTTTGTAATAACGTGCTTTAAACCCAACTTGCACTTGGATCTTCCTTATTTTAGCTTAATCACAAATCTTAAACCATGTCTTAACCTTCCTTTGAGAAACTGTTAAGTGTCCTCCAAAATTTTGTATCACGAAATCCCACTGCTGCTTTCTCTGTATACAGGTTGTTCGCAAAGTCAGTTTCCATTCCAGTGTGCAAACACACACCATCATATCAGGCTTCTGCATTACAGGTAGAATGCCAAAAAAGGTACTGGTGATATGTGTAGACATCCAACTACAATGATTAGTGTAGACCTGCTCATGAATGTCTGCAAAATTTTGCCATTGACTTCAATGAAGAGGCTACCAAGTAGTGGACTTCAAAATAAGACATAGAGGTTGGTTGCACTGGAACTGTCCTCATTATGGTGTGGTTCACTAGTTATAGTATATTCTTCACCAGCTTTTAACTCGTCAAGCTATGGATTTTCACATGTACCATAAATACAGTATTAGGCCTTTCTTTGGAACCTTAGAAACCTTCCTACATAAATAATGAGGGGCTAATTTAGCTACAACGAAATCAGGAAAAAGATCTGCGAGTCATCGTGGAAGTTCTCTGAAGATGTCACACAGTTACAGAGCAATCAAAAAAGCAAACAGATATTAGAGTGCATGAAAACGGGGAGAAGAAAGACGGAGAATATATTATTGCCTTATCATAAATCCATGTAGGCTCACTCTCAAATAATGTTAACAGATTGGCGCTCACCGTCAAAAAGATATACCGGCACTAGAAAGGTTCAGAGAGTGCAAAAAATGATTGTGATTGGAGAGTCCATAGAGGAAGATGAAAGAGCTAGGCCTCTCAGCCTGGAAAAGGAGGAGTTCAGGGATATGATAGAAATAAGATAAAATCATGAGATGGACGAAAGGGATAAGGAAAGTTAGTACTTATCCATAAATACAGAACGGGGTCACAAGACAATAAGAGGCAGCAGGTAAAACAAAAAAGGAAGTTTTCTTCACCAGTGCACAGTCAACCTTGGAACTCCTTACCGACAAGTTGTGAGCGAGACTATAACAGTTTTTAAAATGAGAAACGGATAAATCATGGTGGGAAGGTCCATAAATGTATTAAGCCGGATGGTAGGATGTGTCCTCTAGCCTTGGTGTCAGAGGATGGAGATGGATGGCAGGAGAGAGATCACTTGATCATTGCCTGTTAGCTTCACTCCCTCTGGGGCACCTGGCATTGGCCACTGTCAGTAGACAGATACTGGGCTAGATGGACCTTTGGTCTGACCTGGGACGGCCATTCTTATATTCTTATAGTAGAAATGCAGGTAAAGAGATGCTTAACTGACATTTAATTTCACTGGCCATTTGGCACCATCTCCTGATGTTGCTGGGGATAACTTTTCCTTCGGTTCCATCTGTTCCATTTATGATATAGATTGTTTCCCTGGACAGTGCCATCAACTGTCGCCGTGCGTACAAAGTATCTGGATGAAATTTCTAGATTAGTTTGGTTCAGCACCAATATTACCTGGATTTATGGCTCTTCAATTAGAGCCAAGTGGAAGAAGTTCCACTGACTTCAATGGGACAAGTGTTAGGGTCTTATATAGTGAAAATCTTTACTGATGGGTTGGCTTCTGGACTGGAGTCTGTGGCTCTGGGGCAGCCCACCTCAGAGCAGGGACCTCAAGGCCTTCCCTTTTGTGGACAAAAATCAAACTTTGAAATACTGAAAGACCAGAACTACCTTTCTGCGCACAGTGGAGAGCTTCTCTGCTGGGCTTGACTTTTGCTGTGGAGATGCCTGAAGTTATAGAATAGTGCTCTTGACTGGCTGATGGTTCTGTCCTGCCATCCTGGATCTAACTTTCCACTAATTTGCATCAGATACTAGGATAACATTTTCAAAAGCACCGAAGTGACTTAAGAAATTCAATGGGAGCTAGGCACTAAGTCACTTAGGTGTTTTCATAAATTCCACTAGGTACCTATCTGCATCTTTATACACCAGAATACCTGTGTAAATCTGGCCCTCATTTTAAAAAATGAGACTTAGGTTTCCAAATCACTTAAGCATTTTTGAAAATTTTACCCACAGGCTAATGTTCACCTGCTCCTGTAAGCTAGCTGAATGTACCTCTACTTGTTACTCTTGCCTGCCCATTTTTAGATGTCACCCACCTCCAGGGGTACCTAGATAGCACTGTGTGTGAAACTTGTGAAGTAAGAAGATAGGCTATGTCTATACTTAGGGTGGTGTGTAGAGTACAGGAAGTACATGTGAAAGGCAGATTGCAGCCACACTCGTGACTGCAGTGTGCAGCTATACGCCACAGTGAAAGGTTGGTCACGGGGGGAAGGCTTTGGCGAGGGAGATAGGGGGACATCACACTGCTAAAAACAGCAGTGTAAATATGAGAAGCATTTATTTGGCATTTAGTGGCATTTACATGTGATATGTGGGCTGTGTAGGGTACCTTCTCTGCTTGCTTAACCCACACCTCACAATTCAGACTGGTATTTATAGCCATGCTAGCTGGGAGGGCAGTGTCTACTCCACTATATATGTAGATGTAACCATAGATCATGTCTGAGAACTTATATAGCACTTCGGTTTAATGGTACTACTATTATTGTTTGGTCATGGTAGAATTACATTATGGGCACATTAATCCTATTGTGTTCATTATAAATACAATTATACTGTAACTACAGTAGATGAGTTAATGATTATGGGACAATAAAAAGAAAATGCTAATGAGTATTTAATGCAGTTATCCCTCTGCAATAAATTCCTCTTCCATTCTGGATCCACAACTTTTTTAATGGACAAATTAAGAATACATCCCTTATTTTGTTTCTGTTTATGCTGCTATTTTTAAAGCAAGTTACAACCCCACCAATAAAAAACAAACCTAGCAGAACACAATCCTCATGTGCAATTTGCCCAAAATTACTGTTTGTCACCCTGGAATATTTATCACAGAAAATATTTTTTTTCTCTTTGAAATAAAAAAGAAAACAAAAATACAACGAACCCAATCCTTCATATGAATAATCTTCTCTCAAGTGAGTTGTTTCACTGAAACAAACAGGACTACTTTCCTCAGTGAATATTACTCTCAGAAGTAAGTACTATAGGATCAGGCATCAAATCTGGGGGTTTTTTTTGGTATTCAGCAGAGTGTATTTGCATGTGATATAAAAAGAAAGCAAAATGCGTAACAAACAATATTAAAGCATAATGGAAATCTTTATTTAAAAGTATGACAAGGACCTGTTTGACAATATAGTGTAGCTAAGGTTTGTTTCCCCTTTCCAGTTTCCTTGAGATTGGGAATTAACAGATTGGATTTCAGACCCTGCTTAAACTGAGCCTGCTTTCCATGAATTGAACATGAAAGCTTAAACACTTAAACACTGAAAACACTTGTATTTTAAATAGGAATTGCATCTTCTGTTTATTTTGTTCTTCCTTTATTCACTTATATGGTGTTTGCCTGCTAGGCCAGAATAGATAACTGTAAAGGCTGTTAAATGCTGGTAACAGAAGCTATGTTTTATAATAATGCTAATTACTTAAATTAAAAGAAATAATGGTATCCAATTTAATAATGTATAAATTTGATCCTTTGGTGTAGAGTTAACACTCCCACATGCATATACCATGTACAGGAAACCACTGGCACATTAGCTCTTGGACTAGATGGAGTAGATGACCTATTAAGGTCCCTTCCAGCCCTAAATTTCTATGATTTTGCTCGTTGTGTCCCTTTCCCGCCATTGTGTCACTGTTTTTGTGACACTTAAATCCTTCAGCTATAGTATTTAAACTGACAAAACATTTTTTAAAAAAATAAATGGAATAATGAGATTGTAACAAAAACATAGTGAAATTTTAAAATTTTCATCAAAAGAAACCTTTTATAACTTGCCTTTTTAGATTTTGTTACCATTAGTTCATTTAGGTCTGAGGTACTAACCTCCTCGATTTCCACTGAGGTCAATGACACTTCAGAGTGCTTATCTCCTCATAGAAAGTGCTGTAGAATCTCAGAGTTACAAACACCTCGGGAATGGAGGATGTTCGTAACTCTGAACAAAACGTTACAATTATTTTTTCAAAAGTTTACAACTGAACATTGACTTAATACAGCTTCAAAACTTTACTATGCAGAAGGAAAATGCTGCTTTCCCTTCACTTTTTTAGCAGTTTACTTTTAACACAGTATTTGCTGTACTGTATTTGCTTTTTTGTGTGTCTCTCCTGTTGCCTGACTGCGTACTTCTGGTTCCAAATGAGGTGTGTGGTTGACTGGTAGATACTAGTCTGTCTTAGCTGGTAGATACTAGTCTGTCTTAGCTGGGCAGCACCGCTAACAGGACTTCTAATGTCCCAGTCGGCGGTGCTGACGAGAGTGACCCAGTGCCTTACATGCTGCAACTCAGTACTGGGTCACAACCCTAACTTTGAAAAACGCTGGACTAGATGATCTAATCATCCGTTCTGGCCTTAAAATCTATGACTCTATTAAAGATGCTCCATATTTTGCAGGATCATCCCCTGTAAACCAAACGATGAGTAATACATACTCTCTCATATACAATCACATTTTTATTGTCTGGGTGCCTTTTTAATACTTACATTCTTCAGTATTCTGTTCTAGTAATAATACCAAAGGATTCATCTACAACTAACTCAATGTATAAACCCTTACATGGAACATCACTGTAGTTTGGTTGCTATGGAAACAGAGCCTGGGCATTTTCTTTTGGGATTCACTATGGAAAGGGGCACTGGTATATATCTGTGTGTGTATATGATTAGTCTCTAAACAGTAATCTAGTATACACTACTGCCCCTTTGTGGAGAGGAGAATGTGTTGTTTATAAAAACATACAGATTTACATCCACCCAGGGAAATCATCACAGATTTAATCATGGGAAATAAGATAATATGGACGTGGGGGGAGAGGCATTTTCAAAGCACAAATGATGCTGAAACTGCCATGATCCCAAATGTTTTGTGCTACCATTCAGACCCAGAGATTCATACACAGCTATATGCACTGTTTTCCCGTGATGTGCTTATTACACCTGGATTTGCCTCCAACCTGTCTTTGGTTGTTCTAACTTTCCTCCTTACCCTCAGCACCACAGCAGCTGTTCTGCCTCTCCTGAGACCTATATCCTCATCTTCTAAATTCTATATCCTCTTCTTTGCCACTTCCTCTGTTGCTATGCCTGTGACCCATAACCCCATCCTGCGGACTTCGTCTATGGCTGACCTTCTTCCAACTTCTCAGCAAAGGTATCATGTCAAAAAAAAAAAGTGGGGATTAGGGGAAGGGGAGACTTTTTTTTGTTTTAATAACGTTGTTCCTCTGAACTAATACAGTTGGTCCATTTTTATTTTGAGGTTAGGGAACCGCCTCAATTTAAAGAATTGAGAGGACACCTGGGAAGAAGAGACCATTTTCCAATATCAGTATTTTGGAAGTAAATTTGAAAGAATCATGTTGGCCCTTAAGAGAGAAGCATCGGGCAGATAAAGCCTCTCATGGGCTTAGACGTATCCACTAACATCTTTAAACACACACATCTTGATTCTCCACTCCAGTTAAACTCCCTTTCCTAATGGGTGTTAGAATTCTGTGAGCTTTTTTTGACTGCCATTGCATACTGAGCAGATGTTTTCAGAGAACTGTCCACAATGACTCCAAGATCTTTTTCTTGAGTGCTAACAGCTAATTTAGACCCCATCGTTTTATATGTATAGTTGGGATTATGTTTTCCAGTGTGCATTGCTCTGCATTTATCAATGTTGAATTTCACAAAGTCACCCAGCTTTGTGAATGCCTTTGTAACTCATCACAGTCAGCGTCACACTTAACTATCTTGAATAATTTTGTATCATCTGTGAATTTTTCCCCCTCACTATTTATCCCTTTTTCCAGATCATTTATGAGTATATGGAATAGCATTGGTTCCAGTATTGATCCTTGGGGGACCTTACTGTTTACCCCTTTTCACTGTGAAAACTGACCATTTATTCCCATCCTTTATTTCCTGTCTTTTAACCAGTCACTGATCCAGGACAGGATCTTCCCTCTTATCTCATAACTGCCTACTTTGTTTAGAAGTCTTTGGTGAGGGACCTCCTTAAAGGCCTTCTAAAAGTCCAAGTACGTTATATCCACTGAATCACCCTTGTCCACATGTTCACTGACACCCTCATAGATTGCTGAGGCATGAATTCCCTTTATAAAAGCCATGTTGACACTTCCCCAACATGCTGTGTTTATCTATGCGTCTGATAGTTCTGTTCTTTAATATAGTTTCAGCCATTTTGCCTGGTACTAAATTTAGGCTTACCAACCTGTAATTGCCAGGATCACCATGGGACCCTTTTTAAAAAATCAGCATTACAAGGTGTTTTCCTTTAAGAACTGAAGTGCAGTTCTCTGGAAAAGTTTATGTTATAATTGGAAGTATCCATGGAAAATAGGGAATTTTCTTAGGTTCAGTGATACCATTTTGCTATGATAATATGCCAGGAGTAACTGGAAATTCATTAAGTCTAACTGTAGAAACATATTTTGCTTTAGGGTTGAGACATTAAATGCTTTCCACAGTTTGGAATTACTAACTCTGAGTGTTACAAGTGGGAACGCACTACCCATTGGAGTCATGTTTTAAGGATGGAAAACGATGCACTTCAGATTTTCCTTCCTAAGCAATTGGTAAGGTGAAGCATTATGTGGACAGAATTCAAATCAGCCAAAGCAGAAACCTCTGTTTTATAGGCTTAATGGTGAAATGTCTTATGGACTAAGTGAAATTGATCTTTAGGCAACTGTTACATTGTGGCAGGGCCACCCGGGGGGGGCGCAAGTGGGGCAATTTGCCCTGGGCCCTGCAGGGGCCCCCATGAGAATGTTGGAGGCTCCCTGCCGGCCCCAGCCCCGTCTCCACCTTCCCCCATCTGCTGGCCCCTCAGCGTGCCACATCCAGGAGTGGCCCTGGACAGAGCTAAAGCGGCCTGGCTCTGGTGGGGCCTGAGCTCCTCCTGCTTGCAGCCACATGGTAAGGGGGCAGGGCCTGAGCTCCTGCTGCTCGGAGCCACGTGGTAAGAGGGTGGGGCTGCGAGCTCAGGCCCCGCTGGAGCCAGGTCACTGCAGCACTGTCCAGGGCCGCTCCTGGACATGGCACGCTGAGGATCCAGGAGAGGGGGGAGGTAGGGGTAAGCGGCATGGTAGGGGCTGGGGCTGGGGGGGTTGGATAAGGGTCAGGGAGTCCAGGGGACAGAGAGGGAGCAGAGGTTCTGGGGGGAGGCGGTCAGGGGATGGGGAATGGTGGGTTGGATCGTGGGGGTTCCAGGAGTCTGTCAGGACTCAGCGGGGTGGGGGTGGATAGGGGTCGGGGCAGTCAGGGGACAGGGAGCGGGGG
>NC_133772.1:64375260-64433066 GCF_003597395.2 Chelonoidis abingdonii | reverse complement strand
CGGGGGGAGTTGTGAGGCGGGTCGCGAGTTCTGAGGGGGCAGCTCGGTGGGCAGGACAGTGGGTGGGGGTTGGGGTCGGCCTCGACACGGGCCAGGCTGTACTTGCAGAGGCACAGACCGTTCCCTACCCTATAAGCTGCATTCCAGCGCAGCTTCATTGAAGCCTTCGGCAGACAGTATTTACACACAAAAGAGCCAAGCTGTTAATCTTTTCGCACCTTCAGGGCTAACCACATACAACCTTTCACGTCCTCAAATGCCAAATTATAGTCTAGCATATATAAATTTTTCAGTGCACATTAGGCCGGAGATTCATGTCAGAGGGAGGGTAGCTTCCACTTTAAAAATTAGCCACTTATCAGCATTAATAGCTAGTTGAAACTAGCAATACAGAGATAGCCATCGGGGAAGGCTTATTACACATGAGAAAGCAGCAATATCCTAGCACCCACCACACCACACCTGACTTACTTTCCACGCCTACAACGCAGGAAAGAACCATCGCTCTACACACTCGCATTCCCGAGGCTCCAGAGGGATTAATTCAGTGGTCGCTCAAACCACATTTTGTACTCAACCTCCTAACTGCTGGCCTTTCCATAGCAAACCTCTGAGCTGCGATCCCTCTTATAATTAAAAGACATTTTTTTATATATTTAACATTATTTATAAATGCTGGACGCACAGCACAGCGGTTTGAGGTGGAGGCTGACCGGCTCGTGACCCCGCCCTTAATAACCGATGACCCCTGAGGGGTACCAGTCTGGTTAATTAGTTTTAGCACCTGTGCCCATTCAGCATGTCGCATTTTAGCATTCTCAAGGTTTCATAAGCATTGGCTCATCTCCACACCATATTCTGGCCAAACGTCCAAAGCGCTCAGTTCGTGGAGTATCGACATCAAGGCTATACTAAAGCACACTTCCACAGTGAACAGTCTTCCTGTTTGTGAGGGATCTCATGGAGCCAGTCCTTAGCAACCAGATAACTTCATGGAGGTTAAGTCATTAAGAAAATTTAGCAGGATGGGTATAGGAATGTGTCCTACGCCTCATTTGTCGAGGATGGAGATGTAGATGGCAGGAGCAGAGTCACTTGATCATGACCTGTTACGTTCACTCCTCGCCGGCCCGGGTTGGCATTGACGGCCACTGTCAGTAGACAGATCATTGGACTAGATAGACTGTTGGTCTGACCTGTATGGCCATTCTTACGTTCTTATGTCTAACTACATGACCAAAATTATGGAGACGATATGAGTCACAGGAAGCCCAGCAAATATCAGCAACATGAAAATCTCTGACTGAATGGGCTCAGCGACCATTTGGCTCACACAGCTGACGTGGTTCATAAAGTTAGGATTTTTTTTAAGCAGAATTTTTTTTATTGCTATCTTTAACAATTCAACACAGCAAGCAGCTAAATATTGTGAAGCCAAACTTCTTGAATCCCAATCATGTTCAGGTTTTAGCAGCACTAATTTCAGGCTTTTCAATTAAAAACCACACAAACAAATTTTGAAGGAAAGAAGACACTGTCAGCCGTGATTTTTTCTGCTTTTTAAGAAAACCCCATGGTTTTCGATCCAAAAGAACTTTTGAGGGAAAATTATTTGTGCGCAAACCCTTTTAATGAGAGCTTTAGTTAGTGCCTTTTAGGCAGAGGCCTGATGCTAGAGACCCACAGTATACCCACCAATTCAGTAGGGATTGACAATTGAAAGAACTTCTCAAAGCTGTGCCCGAGAATGCGGAAGATTTTTAATGTTGATAATTTTCACCAGGACCACACGACCTTGGGGCGGAAAGCGGGAAAATAAGTGGAAGGGGGGGGGCCAAAAGTGGGGGCCTTTGCCCGGGCCTGCAGTGGCCCCGAGATATAGTATTCTATAGTATTACAACTTTTTTTTATGGAAGGGCCCCTGGAATTGCTTTGCCCAAGCCCCTGAATCCCCCTGGGCGGCCCTCTACACAAACCAACAAAAACGCATTGTGGTAATAAGATTCATTTTGATGATTGTTTACGGATTTATTATTGTTTATGTGGCTATAGGATGTTTTGTACTTACTGAGGGGAGGTTACTGTTCTGACTGTAAAACATAATGAATTACATTCTACAGCTGAGAGAATTATGAACCACGAACCCCCAAGCAGAAGACATCATTTTTCTAATCAAACAGCAACATGCCTCTGTGCGATAGCACAAGCAAAGTTTCTCTTATTCCAAAAAGCACAATCAAAAAACAAAACAACAAAAGGCCACACCATACTAGACTCTCATCCAAGCATGCAGAGTATTGTTTAACTGGCAAATCTCTATAGACTTTAAATAAAATCATAGATTTCATTGGTTTTCGAACTAGTATCTTACAATGACACACAAAAATAGTTTATATATGGGAATAGTTTATCTTTGGATATCCAAGGGAGACTTTAAAGCTTAACATTTATTAAGCATGCGACTGTATTAGCATAAATAGTCATTACTATGTATAGACAGGTTCCAGGAGTAGTCAGCTGTTAGTTCTGCTCCTGCAAAAGAAGCAGGAGTATGTAGCTCATAGCTCACACACGAAGAGCTCATGCGGAAATTGGCAGACTAATTTCAGCTTTTCAATTAAAAAACACACAACAAATTTTGAAGGAAAGCAGACACTGTCCGTGATTTTTTCTGCTTTTTAAAAACCCCTGGTTTTCGATCCAAAAGAACTTTTGACGGAAAATATTTGTCCAACCCTTTTAATGAGCTTTAGTGCCTTTTAGCATTAGCTGATGCTGAGACCCAGTGATACCTTGTAAAGGTGACTTGAAAAGAACTTCTCAAAACTGTGCCGAGATGCGGAAGATTTTTAAATGTTTATTTTTCCCAGGACCGCCTTGGGGGGGGGAGTGAGGGGGGGCAAGTGGGGCACTTTGCCCCGGGCCCTGCAGGGGCCCCCGTGAGAATATAGTATTCTATAGTATTACAACTTTTTTTTATGGAAGGGGCCCCTGGAATTGCTTTGCCCCAGGCCCCCTGAATCCTCTGGGCGGCCCTGCATTGTGGTAATGTTTACCATTTGCATGATTGTTTAAGTTATGGTTTTTGGTGCATATAGATGTTTTGTACTACTGAGGGGTTACTTTCATGCTGTAAACATAAATGACATTATTATTCTACAGCTGAGAGAAATTATTGATACCAGCAGAAGACTCATTTATTTCTACAGCAAACATGCCTCTGTGCGATAGAAGCAATTCTCATTACACATTCAGGACTCATGCATGAAGATATTGTTTAACTGCAATCTCTATAGACTTATGATCATGTTCTGGTTTTGAATGTTCTTAAAATGACACATAGTTTATATTGGGATTTCCAGGGAGACTTAAAAGCTTTACATTTTAACATGAGACTAGTATTACTATGTAATTAGACAGGTTTCAGAGTAGCAGCCATGTTAGTCTGTATCTGCAAAAAGAACAGGAGTACTGTAGCTCACGAAAGCTCATGCTGAAATAAATTTGTTAGTCTCTAAGGTGCCACAAGTACTCCTGTTCTTTTTCTATAATTAGAGTTGAATTGGCCAGTGGTTTGGCAATACAGTGTGTAGGATTTAGAGTGTGTGTGGTGTGTGACATGGTCTTTCTACTGCTGAAATAAAAGGAACACATACAAATGCATTTTTTTAGGGGCTTTGGTTTTACTTTGCCATTCTTTACAATACTTTTACAAACTCAAGAATAAATTTTCTTCCCCTACTGAAACCTTTTCCATTTTGAAGTTATTCATTTTCTTTGTTTTTTCTGCCCTTGTTGCAAATCACGCTGGTCTTATTCATACAAATAACACTATTGACTTCAATGAGACAAGACATTTCATTAGAGCCAGAAGTGCTAGAGCACTCCAGTGAAATACACCCTTGTCATTTCTTTGGGGCAGAAATCATCAGAGCAAATTCAGCTCTCCGATATCAATCTGGAATAATTCTGCTGAAAGCAATGGAGTTACTCCAATTTACATTGGTACAAATGAGGGTTTAAGGCATTAATTAGTCTACTTTGCTAAGCACTGTTCATATTTACAGGGCTTTATAAGGGCCAAAATTTGATTCCCTTACTTATACTGAATAGTGTGTTATACTACAAGTAGACTCATTCTGTCCAGTGGCACTAATTTCATAGTAAGACACTACTTGCCGTGAAAAAAGGCATCAGAATCTGTATTTGTTTAATAATGAGTTTATGCTGCTGTGTGTCCTCTCCTTACTGTGAACAGCAGCAAACTATCAAATCTAGTTCCCAGAGTGTCCTAACTTTGTGCTGGTCTACACTACGGGGGGAAATCGATCTAAGATACGCAACTTCAGCTACGTGAATAACATAGCTGAAGTCAAAGTATCTTAGATCGAATTACCTACCGTCCTCACGGCGCCGGATCGATGTCTGTGGCTCCCCATGTCGACTCCACTACCACCGTTCGGGTTGGTGGAGTTCCAGGATTGATAGAAGCTCGTTCGGGGATCGATATATCGCATCTAGATGAGACACGATATATCGATCCCCGAGAAATCGATTGCTACCCGCCGATACGGCGGGTAGTGAAGACGTAGCCTATGAGCCAAATCCTGCTCAGAACATTCAGGAATGGACAGTGTTTTCAATAGAGATAGTTTGGATTTACACATCAAAGAACTTTCCAAGTTGTGCTCCACTGGATTGTATGTATCTGAGGGCAATCTTTTAAAATGTCTCCTCATCTCAGAGAGAGAAGGTTTTTTGTTTTTGTTTTTTAAAAGAAACAAAACAAAAACCAAGTTACACCATTGAAAATCTTAACGATCTTCATTAGGTTACAGAAATGCTAAGGAGAAGCACTTTTTAAGCATATAACTTCTCAGGAGAGATGATCAAGAGCACAAAGCTCAGTCAGGTGCCCAGTTCCTATTGAAAGCCAATGGTAGCTGGGTTCCTAACTCCTGTTTATGCCTTTGGAAATCTCCCTTTGAGTATTCCATTTTGCCAAATTAATTGAACTTCATGAATAAGATTTGATCTACACTATGTATGTGAGACTGAACCCCACCTCTCTGAGGTGATAGCTGTATGAAAGAATCCCAAAACTGATGAACTGAGCTACTAAACACCCTATGCCATTGACGTCCATTGTTATTTACATTGTCTTTTAGATTCTTAGCCCCATTAAACCAGATAAAAATAATTAAATTGATGTTCCAGTCTTTCTAACTGAAACAAGTGGCTAAATGTGTCCCTTTGTTACTCCTCTGGCTTCACTGAAGTTACTCCAATAATAAATTTGGTTCAATGAGTTCTGATGGCTTAAGGTCTGAGAAGATGGCCTTGGGGTTAAGACAGTAGACTGGGATTTAGGAAATCTGAGTTCAGTTCTAGGCTCTGCCACAGATTTGCTGTATGACCTTAGACAAATCATTTAAACACTTTGAATGGGATTTGCAAAGGGGATTTTAGGTACCTAAGCCCAAAACTTAGATTCTCAAACCCCCTGCCCAGCTGCCACCCAACACACCTACATTTCTGCCAATTCTGTACCAAGAAACCTCATTTCTGACACCACTGAGCAGCTTGGTGCCTAACTCACACCTAAGCCCCAATGGGATTCACAAACTAGGCATTCACTCAACTATCTTGCATATAGGGCTGGATCTGTAGATAGGCTTTAAGACAGTGGTTCTCAACCTGTGGTCCGTAGACTATTTCTAAGGAGTCCATGAAAGAGACAGCCTGAAAACTGACTGAATAGAATTCAACTATATATATACACAGATGGTATATTTTCAAAGGGGCCCACACCTCCATTCAATATTTTTAGGGGTCTACAAATGGAAAAAGGTTGAGAACCACTGCTCTGAGTATGTCTATAGCCTCTGAGCATGTCTATAGCATGCCTCTGAGTATGTCTATAGCCTCTGAGCATGTCTATAGCATTGGCCCTGCACAAACTACAGGGATGCAGCCACCTATCCCCCATCTATCACCCAAAATTACTCAATAGCCCAGTGGTTTTAAAACATGCTTCCAGGGTATGGGTGACAGATGTTCATAATCCTCTCTCTGCAGAAGTGAAGCAGGGACTTGGGTTTCTTACCTTCCAGGTGAGTTCCCTAACCACTGAGCTGTGAGTATTCTGGTATGGGTATATTTCAGTCTCTCCTGTTGAAGTTGATCCTGTGGTATTTTAGTTTAGTTTCATCTGTTAACACAATTCCTTAACTAGTCACTGTGTGTGTATATTACCTGCTTTAACCTTGTAAATAACTCATTTCCTTTCCTAGTTAATAAATATTTAGTTAGTTTATTACAGGATTGTCTACTAATTCTGCTATAGACTTCAAGGACAGACTGGGGCAAGTCACTTAAACTCTATCCTTCCATCTCCCCATTTGTAAAAATAAGAATAATAATACCTACTTCACCGGTATGAAATTAGGCATAATTCAATGCATTTTGAGACCCTTGGATAAAAAGAAATACAGAACTCTACCTATGATGAAGTTATTTTGCATCAACAGATTTTAAGAAAATCTTTGTGTTATTTTTGTTCATTATAACTTTTCTGTGTGAAAGAATTGGGATACACTTGTATGTGGTTACATCCTGCATCTAATTAATGCAGGGCTATTTTCAAGTGTGCCTGCAGGGCTTCCATTGACGAGCATTACAAACGCATAGCCAAAGTCAGAATTTGGCTGTTTGTTTTGTGCTTCACTTTTCCTTAGTCCCTTCATGTCTTCTCAGTATGCTACGTCATCAGGGGCAGCTCCAGGCCCCAGCACACCAAGCGCGTGCTTGGGGCGGCAAGCCGCGGGGGGCGCTCTGCTGGTCCCTGGAGGGTGGCAGGCAGCCAGTCTTCAGCGGCATGCCTGCGGAGGGTCCGCTGGTCCCGCGGCTACGGTGGAGCCGCGGGACCAGCNGCAGGCACGCCTGCAGGAGGTCCACCGGAGCCGCGGGACCGGCGACCGGCAGAGCGCCCCCTGCAGCATGCCATCGTGCTTGGGGTGGCAAAATGTCTAGAGCCGCCTCTGTACGTCATTGTAGCTCTTGATCATTGGACCATTTGTGCTCTTTACATCAGCTGTTAATGGATTTTAGCAAGTGTTATTTACTAAAGTTACCTTCCTTTTGCAGCTAAGCATTGAGGCAATAATTAGTGTCCTCTCACCTCAAAAAAATGAGTTATGTTGTGCCTGCAACCTAATCGGCCAAATCCTCAGCTGGATCTGGAATAACTCCACTGAAGTCCATGAAGCTATGCATCATTGCAGCTTCTCCTATTGTGAAACAACATTAAAAATGTCATTGTAACCCACAACCATCACCACTGTTTAATTTCCTTTTTGACTGAAAATTTCCATGCTTGATCTGAGCTCAGAGGTGCCTTTTTTGTTGTTTTTTTGGTTGGTTTATTTTTGGCTGGCCTTGGGTTGATATTTTGAGCTACATCTTTTTGTTCTGAGGGCTGGGTGTGTTTGTTGAAAGCAAATGTTTTCCTCATCTGTTATGACTGGGAATTTTGCATACACATCATGCAAAAACAAATGAAGCAGCATTAGTCAAACTTTATTTGTTTTGTAGATCTCACTGAAACCTAAGGAATGAATTTGAAGAGAATTGGTTGAGAAATGTTAATGTTATGAGCATTCAGATCTGTTCACATACATGCAGTAGCACTGCCTGTTTGGCGTTAAATTATACAGTATTTGTCTCTTGAGGATCTTATAGCTATACGACAAGAATCCTGTGTTGTAAGGAAGTATTAAATACAGCAAATAATTCTCCATGGGGAAATTAGGAGATATGTGACTCGAATGTTTGTTCAAATTAGTATGTCCTAAATCCTAAATTATGCAAATGAAGGCCAGCTAGAGAGTATAACATTCCCAAGACCCTGACTGCTCAACAGCTGATAGAAGCCATTTGATGCTGTGCTTGATGGCTTTGTTTGTTTTTTTGTTTTTTTGAGAGAGAGATATAATCTAGGAACAGGATAACTAAAATGATCATTCACATCAGTTTTTTGGAATTCTGGTGTTTTTTCAATCAATATTCCAATCCTTGGGCCACATGCTGAAGTCCTTACTCAGTTTTTGCTCAGTCTCTATTTAGGCAAAACTCATATTGGAATAAAAATTGATCTGGTCAGTGTGCAAACAAGCTTCATTGTCAGAAAAATGCCTTCTGGCTACATAAACAGATCAATACCTGATTTACACAAGCTTATAAAATTGCATTGGTGAGAGAACTGAATGCTGTAAAATATGAAACTTGTGATTAGACTTTGGGTGATGAATGTTTATATATATATACACATCAGGCTGAAATATCTCCATATAACATTTTTAATCTGTATGAAAATCTTTCTTTAAAACCCATCACTGCAGAGTATATGGTGAAATTGGAACTCCCTCTGCCATGTTTACCTGATAAAGTCTGTGGCAATTTGGCTTTTCTTAATATTATCACCTTTCAGCATGAACATTCTGACAAATAAATACATCAATGTGAAGTTAAAAGCAATGGTGTATTCATAAAGAGACACGGCTAACTGTATGTGAAATACATAGCTAGAAAGGGATCTCTAATTTAAATAAAGGCTCCCAACAATTCCAAACTGAGACAGTTCTTAAATATAAAGTAAGAGACTCAGTGTTCTCAACCCAGGAAAGTTCATGAAATCTTAATCTACTTGAACTCCGATAAAAGTATTCCTACTGATCACATTAAGGCAGCAGCAATAAAGGCTTTGGGTGCAGGATTTGATGGCCTCTTGTATTCCCAATCACTCTTCCTTTCCTCCCAGCAACCCACTCTGCTTAATAACCCACCTGGCCTCTGATCCATGTCATTCCTTCCTCCAGAAGTGTGTCTCTTTCACCTCTATTGCAAGCAGTGAGGACCTTCAGTTCCTCATACAGGTGGGCCCAAGCAAAAACTCCTGATCCAAACACCTCCAAACCCTGGGGAAATTCACATCTGGATTTGGACTTCGCAGTACAAGCCAATCTAAGTAGATACTGAATCAAATGGTGTGAGGAACTCTGGCATGCTGCTGAATCCAAAAGGTGCCTAAGCAGAAGCAGGAGGGACCCCTTTTGAAGCTGAGAATGGGAGAAACAAACTCCATAGCTCCCAAAGAGTATCTGAGGATTTGAGGATTGACTTTTTTTGTGAGTGACCATTGGCCAGTGCTCTTCCACTTGTATTACCTCAGATGTGATACACTAAGGGCCCATCTTAGGCTCACCCAGTATACAGCAGAGTCACTAAATACGAATTTCCATTATCAAATGTTTGGCTTTTAGAAACCTAGGCTGAGATTCTTTAACATTTCAGGTGTTGTTTTTGGTGTAACGCACTGCTAGCAATGAAAGATGTGCTGAGAGAGAAAAACCATCACCTGCCACCTTGATGTTTTAAATAGAATGAATATCTGTTTATTTTTGTTGTTAGGGCAACTTAATACACAACAGTTTCAAGCATGTTATATTTTTATGAGAACCCATTAAAAAGAACTAGCACTACAGTGTCTCTTCAGATCACAAATCAGTGCTTACTTTCTGCATTAGAGCTGAGAAATATTTTATCAGCCATGCTGTTTCCCTGGCCATTAGAATGGTAGATCTCAGATAAAACCTCTTGTAAAATCGTTAATCACAATTCTTATAAGATGTTCTATCAGGTGCACTTAGTGACTTTTACTGGATTTTTAAGCTTCTAAACTGAAATTTTTTTTATTTCAAATGACTCCTAAATTAATCTGGGGAACCCTCACAACTATTTCCTTTCTGTATGGATCTTTCTGTTTATCCATTAATGTATTGATCTTATGTATTATTTCCTTTATTTAATTATCTTTGTTATGCCTCACCTGATCTTCTAATATTAGATGAAAGCAAGCAAGCAAATGGAACTAGGCAGACTTACAGCAGCTGAAGAGCTGGTTCATTTAGTTTAAAGCAATATTGTCTTTTAGAAAATCTCATCACAGTGCTGATATTTTGGCATTCCTTTCTTGTTTTGTTCAATCTTCCTTAAAATCCAAGTGAGAGTCTCATAGAAAAGCAAAAATAGTAGCAGTTAAATGAGATTGAACATCAATTAGAGTGTTTACAAAATTGAAGGTGATTTTTTAATTTTCTGGGTGCCTTCCAAAAGTCAGATGGGGAAAAATATCCCAGGGCTCTATGATGCAAAGCAAAGTCCTTTCCAACTATTCATTATTTGTTTGTGGCAGCACCCACAATATGGTAAGCACTTTCCAGACATTCAAAAGGGGTGGTCTCTTCCTTGAGGGGCCTATAATGTAAAGGCAAACAGAGTCAGGTGGACAGAGGTTATAGGAAGGGAAACAATAAATAAGGAATTTTTGTACAGGTCAGTTAGATTCACTGTAGGCTGCATAGGAAAATTGGGTCTTTAAGAGGTACTGGTACTTACGTGCAGACAGAGTAAGTGCATGAAAAAATGGTCTGATTAAATGCAGACAAAAGTGCAGACCTGCATAGATCCATCAAGATTCTTGATCTGATGCTATCTGAAAGTTAGATGAGATTTATCAAGCAAGAGGAGAATAGATGTGCAACTCTAGGACATTTAAATAACATGAATGTTAAAGCAGCTTCCACTTACCATTTCTTTCTGTCACTATACATATTTCAAATAGAGTCCTTTAATATTTTAAAATAGCTGTTTTTTCTAACCAGTAAAAAAACACCTATCAATAATGCAATATACATCAGCATCTTTTCGTTGATCTTCTTGCTAAGCTTTTAGCATACCAGCAGCTTTTTAACCAAACATTGATTAGTCCATCTTTAACTGCCTAGTCTAGCTTAACTTCTACTAGAGTTTTTTATATATATAAAGCGCAACCTGTTGATTTTGGATTTCCATGTATTGCTGGCTGGTACAGCAGTCTGCTGGGTGCCAACATGTCATAATTTCCACTTGTAAATAAGGTCAATTTCGTTACTTTGGCAAGATTAGACTGGTGTGATTTTTTTTTAATGTAAGATTAAATGTACTTCTAGTCAGTTCCTCACTGAGGGTATGGCTACACTTGGAATTTCAAAGTGCTGCCGCGGCAGCACTTTGAAGTGTGAGTGTGGTCGGAGCGGCAGCGCTGGGAGAGAGGTCTCCCAGCGCTACATGTAAACCACATCCTTTACGGGTATAGCTGTGCTCCCAGCGCTGCCGCCCTGATTACACTGACGCTTTACAGTGCTGTATCTTGCAGCGCTCAGGGGGGTGTTTTTTCACACCCCTGAGCGCGAAAGTTGCAGCGCTGTAAAGTGTGAGTGCAGCCATACACTTAAACAAAAGAGACAGTAGAGGCTGGTAACATCTACAAGTGGGAGGTGATATAGATCATCAGGGTTGGAAGGGACCTCAGGAGATCATCTAGTCCAACCCTCTGCTCAAAGCAGGACTAATCCCCAGACAGATTTTTGCTTCAGATGGCCCCCTCAAGGATTGAAATCACAACCCTGGGTTTAACAGGCCAATGCTCAAACCACTGAGCTATCCTTCCCCCCAACACTTAGAAGTGAACTCAGAGACAATTTACAACTGCAGGTAAAAATCATAATGTTAGAGCTTAGATACTGTGCTCTCTGTATATATACACGTAAGACAAATAGATCTGTTTCAAATTGAGTCAACAAAACCTCTGCCCAGCTTGAGGAACCTCCACTGGGGGGAAAAAAAACAATAAAAACTAGGATCAATACTCCATTTGTACTTAAATTCTAGGTCTATGGTGGTTTTTACATTCTGTCAAGATCTGTCAACTGGAGTCAAATAAATCAGATAAAATGACAGTCTGGCATTTTAGTTAAAACTATTTTTCAGAAATAACCATGGTATATTTTGTGCTAATTGTTTTGATTCTTGGTTCATGTTATTTAACTGCTTCTCTATGATTTAATAAGAAGGAGGGAGGGCAGTTATTTAGCATTTTCATAACAGTACAAATAGACCTGTTTCTGTTTCCCCCTCCCAATATATATATATATATACTAGCAAGCCAAAGAGTGATGATATGGTATTTTCATGCTGAAAGTGTACATTGTTCTCAGACCCTCACCCCAGGGTGCTCTCTGTAGCTCTTCAAAAAAAAAAGAGAGAGAGAAATAAATTTAGTGTTTGTGAAAGGTGGCAAAATGACAGTCCTGAAAAGTGTGAAGTCATCCCAAAAGTAGTATGGGCATAAACTCACTTTTCAGAGTCATTGCAGACATGGTCCAGATGTCTTTGGAGAATTATGCATGTGATCATCCATGATTCTTGGTGTATAGCTGAGGCTGTTAACTCCACTCAGAGTCAGTGTCTAACAATAGTTGTTGACAGGACTACAAAGGCTGGACTTAGTTTGGAAAGCCTCTTAAATTCAGACAAGTGAAGGCAAACGGTGTACACAGGAGGGTTTTTTTGTTTGGTTTTTGTTTTTTTGAAAGTACCTGTTCTACCTATACTCCCATGTGAAATCTGTAAAAATCTTTCAGTGTTGGTCTAACTCTGCTCCCACTGAAGTCAATGGTAAAACTCTCATTGATTTCAGTGGGAGCATAGTGAGCCAATGCTGAGAGCTTTAGAAAATCCCTCCCATACACTAAAACTAGAGGATAAATATGCTGCTAATGCAAGGAAATAACACCGAACTTTAAACCTTGTTTAGTTCCCCTTCTAAAGAGTCCATTGTCTACATGTATGTAGAGTACCTAAGAAAAAGAGCAAAATAAGTTTGTTTGGTATGTTTCACACAATCCAGTGTGCTGAATGTCTAAGTGTCTTGTTACAGTTACTAAAGAATATTTCATTTAGAAACAGCCATAGCATTTCTGGCCGGGCTTGCAGCATTGTTCTTTATCTCCTGAACCAGGAGTGGGCAAACCTTTTGGCCCGAGGGGCCACATCTGAGTATAAAAATTGTATGGCGGGACATGAATGCTGACAAAATTGGGGTAGGGATGTGAGAGGGGATGAGGGCTCTGGCTGAGGGTGCGGGCTCTGGGGTGGGAATGGAAATGAATCCAGGATGTGGGAAGGGGCTCTGTGCTGGGGTGGGGGAGTGTATGTGTGTAGGGGGATGAGGGCTCTGGCTGTGGGTGTGGGCTCTGGGGTGGGCTGGGGATGAGGAGTTTGGGGGTAGGAGGGTGCTCTGGACTGGAATCAAGGGATTCAGAGGGTGGGAGGGGGATCAGGGCTGGGACAGAAGGTTGGGGCATGGGAGTGGGGGCTCCAGCTGGTGATCCAGACTTTGAGGTGGGGCTGGTGATGAGAGGTTTGGGGTACAGGAGGTTGCTGTGGGCTGGAATCAAGGGGTTTGGAGGGCGGGAGGGGGATCAGGGCTGGAGTAGGGGGCTGGGGCGCGAGGGGAGGCTCAGAAGTGCAGGCTCCTGGACGTGCTTACCTCAAGCAGCTCCTGGAAGGAGCAGCATGTCCTCTCTCTGGCTCCTACACAGGGGAGTGGCCAAGGAAGCTCTGCTGCACACTGCCCTGTCCACAGGTACTGCCCTACAGGTTCCATTGGCTGCATTTCCTGGCCAATGGGAGCTGTGGGGGCAACGCTTGGGACAGAGACAGCATGCAGAGTGGAGCCCTCGGCTGCCCCTACACATAGGAGCAGGAGAGGAGCCATGCTGCGCTTCTGGGAGCTGCGCGGAGTGGCCCCAGACCCTGCTCCCCAGTAGGAGCTCGAGGGCCAGATTAAAATGGCTAGTGGGCCAAATCCAGCCTGCGGGGGGTAGTTTGCCTGCCCCTGCTCTGGACTGACATATATTACTTTGCTCTGCTCTGCTCGCACCACTGTTCCCAGGGGTGGACTGAGCATTTTGGGAAGGTCAGTGGGATGAGACACCTCTGAGTTTAACTGACTAATTTTGTACAGTATGGTGGGTGATGTTTGCTGCAGGAAATGTGGATCTCAACTGTGAGCTGAGGTCTGTCAACATTTAAAAGAAGTCTTTGTTGGAATATTTCCCCAAAATCCAGAAGTCTGGCTGCTCCAAGGCCTTGAACCTTTGGAGGACTTCGGGTGAATACCTTTGAATTTTAGCATTTATAACTGTAATTTTTAAAAAATGCATGAAAAGTAGGTGAGTATTATCCTGAATATTATGGATGGGAAAATAAAGAAAATATTTAAGTAATATAACCAGATTCAGGCACTCAGTGTCAGAACTGGGATTAAAACTCAAGAATGCCTTGTTCTCAATCCTATGCTGAACTCACCAAGTGAGGCTGCCTTTCATGTTACCCAGCTGGTCAGAATCCACAATAACTGCTCAACAGATGGCCAAGCTCAGCTGCAGAAAATCTTTTGGGAGGAAGTTCTCAGTAGCCCTACCATCATCATTTCTAGCCTAGCTGGCAAGAGCTCCTATAACCCTATATTTATCTGGGGGCTATTGTGAGGGGTCAGTGAATAAACCACAGTCTTTGGAAAAATCAGAAACTTCCAACCTCAGTGATTTATTTTTCATTTTCAAGCTTGTCTCTATAACAAAAAGGTCTAGTAATCTTTTTTTCCCCTTTAAAAAAAAATAGTTGAAATTACCCTTAGATTCCCTCAAGCTAAAGAAGCTGTGCTTGCATCTGTACTCCCCAATGTCTGGTTCTGATGGTACAGTACACAAAAAACCAAACAGTTTATTTGCATTTAAAAACTCTTGTCTGCATTACTGGTGATGTCACCCAGGGTCAATGAACCCTATCAATGTATTATTTATGTATGTGTTCAACACTATTCTCTCAGCTATCAATTCAGACTGAAGTCATATCTCTTAGCAAATACCATAGGATGCCAACTCAAAATAAATATAAAAAAAAATTATAGACTCCGCTGAAATTTTAATTCACTATACATTTTAGGTAGTGTTTTGTTTTCAAATGAGTATTGATCTTGATTTTTATGGCCCATTAGCATTTCAGTTCTAGTATAGCATCTCAGATATTTCACAGTTTTCAAGAACAGTGATGTGTATAAATGTTTGGTCATAATTTCATGTTCACAGAATAATGTCTGAAATCAAGATTCATAGAAAGTACAGGCAAGCGATTCTGGCAAATCCACCCTTCTTATGTGTTTTTGTGTGTATTAGCTTTTTCTTGTTAGTCAAGGAAACAGCAGTTCTGAAAGAAAAAAGTGTTCCCTCTAGTGAACATTGTAGCAGTAGGGAGGGAGCCTGTGTTTTCTCCAGATTTTTTTTTGGTATAGCGTTGAGAAAAATGTATTATTTGTATTTACATACACCCAGTACTTTTCATTCTGAAGATCTCAAACTGTTTCACAAATGGCAGGACTAACATACTATATCGTTGAAATGCAGCCACCTCTAGGGTGGACAGTGACGACATACTGAACACTACATAAAAATGGAAAAAAGAGATGTATTGGCCAGCAGCTGATATATTGGTGCACATATGACTAAGTAGACCCCTTATTTCTATTTAAATGCATTATATTAAATTTCCATTGTACATATGGTAATTTTGCATGTAAATTGATCATGCAATTGCACATGGATTTCTGCATGGAGACCTAGGTAGAGAGGACCATTTCAAAGAACCAGACAGTCACCTTCATAATTTAGCATGAAAAGTTGAGTTGAATTTGTAGGATTTGAACTTGTGGTTCCAGGAAGTCTACCTATATTAGAACTGGTGCCTAGACCTGCACATTTGTTTACAAAGCTTCATGCTCTGTTAACCAACTACTAGAGTCCATAGGCAGTATAAGGTCTTTATGGACATAAAAGAGCTTATAGACCTCCCTAAGGTAGATACTGCAAAAGTAATTCCTTCTGAAGTGGACTGTTCATGCCAAAGACCAGAATCATGTAAGAGTACTTGGGGAGCAATTTTGAGCCATCAGCTTCATCTGTGCATATTTCCATAGCCTCTATGACCTTTGCTAGGCATTTGCAGAATGCTAAGCAACTTAGAAATACCACACAGCCATACAAATAGATACAGTAACTCATCTCTTAACATGGTAGTTATGTTCCTGCAAAATGTTACTTTAAGCAAAACGATGTTAAGCAAATATAATTTCCCCATAAGAATTAATGTAAATAGGGGGATTAGGTTCTAGGGAAATTTTTTTTGCCAGACAAAAGACTATTTTATATATACGTATACACAGTATAAGTTTTAAACAATTTAATACTGTACACAGCAATGATGATTGTGAAGCTTGGTTGAGATGGTGGAAGAGGGTGGGATATTTCCCAGGGAATGCCTTATTGCTAAATGATGAGCTAGCACTCAGCTGAGCCCTCAAGGGTTAACACATTGTTGTTAATTTAGCCTCACACAATACAGGGCAGCAGGAATGGAGGCAGGGCCGGCCCCAGGCACCAGCCCAGCACGCAGGTGCTTGGGGCGGCCAATGGAGAGGGGCAGCATGTCCGGCTCTTCCGCGGCAATTCAGCGGCGGGTCTCTCACTCCCTGTTGCTGCTGAAGACTGAAGCAGCAACGCTAGAGCTGATCGCGATTGCGGCAAAAATCCTGGAGCCGGCCCTGAACGGAGGGAGGGGAGACAGCATGGCAGAGAGAGTCAGAGACACATACTGTGTGTGAGAGAGAGACACATGCATTGTCCCTTTAAAAACACTGACCCCATTGTCTTTTTAAGTAGATCAGCAAGTTTAGACAGCAGCTGCTGCCAGCAAGCTCCCTCCATCCTGAGCCCTGTTGTGTCCTTCCTCACCACTTGCTCTGTGGAGATGAGGTACAGGAGCAAGGGGCAGGAGCAAGGGGAAGGGGAACACCCTGACATTAGCACCCCTCTTCCCTCCCACCCCTTCATAGCAATCAGGATGCTTCTGGGAGCAGCTCCAAGGCAGAGGGCAGGAGCAGCACATGTCAGTAGGAAGAGGGACAGCTGAACTGCCTGGCAATTGCTAGCCTGCTGGACAGCTGCCACACAGGGAACTTAGGGGAGCAGATAGGGGACTGCCGGTCCACCCTAGTTCAAAGCCACCATGAGCTAGCTCCAATGGGCTGCTCTTTCTGCAAAGCAGGCAGCTGCCAAATGACATAATAAGGGACCATTGCACAACTTTAAACAAGCATGTTCCCTAATTGATCAGCAATGTAACAACGTTAACCAGGATGACTTTAAGTCAGGAGTTACTGTATGTCATTACCACACAAGATGTCCTTGCAGACATTTTTCTATGCCACAAAATTCCCAATTGTTGTATGCAGCGTAGTTGTCTCACAAAATCCTCTGTGAGAGCAATATCTGTGGAAAATCCAGCTAGTTGACAGACTGACTAAGCAGAAAGATAGTACTCCAAGGGAAGTGGAACCTAAATGCCAAAATATTTTTAAATAAGTAGTTGCATGCTCTGGTTGCCTACGGGTGGACCTCTTTAAATTAAGAGGAAAAACAAAGGCAAATGTTTTTTCACCAGTTACAGAAGTCATGGCAAGAAGGGCATAGATGCTGTGTCATGTGACCTCTCTCTTCCCTTAGCTCCTGTGTGCACTCTCTCCACCTCTAATACCAAGCAAGCTACATAAGATTCAAGATAATGCGTTATTTGATACTGATCACTCTAAATTGGCTGAAGTGGCTATGGAACTCCGAGACAGCAGAGTTATTGATAACCAAGCTACACACAAATTACCACTGGCAAAACACCTTCTGTCACAAGACCCAATTCTACACCAGAATCCAGTTTTTCAGAAAAAGAATAAAAGTTCCAGGAGACTCTGTTACAATAATCAGTGCCTTGGCAGCTAAAACCTATTCAAGACCTTTGCCAGAGTCTAAAAAGATTTTTCTTCTGGTATAGGAGGAAAGATATAAAACTGATGAGTGCAAAGAGATCCAACATACTAGCATTTCTGCAGCAGGGGATTTTTGTGGGACTAAGCCTGAGCACCATCAAGTTACAATTGGCAGCCATCAGAAACAAACTAGCCTGCTAATGCTGAATTCAGATAATTCATCCTCACATCAAGGGAGTTATCAGAGCCATAAGGCTATCAAATCCCACTAAGATAAGGATAAGTATAACATGGAAACCCAATCTGGCACTCAAGGCACAAGCTGCATCTCCCTTTGAGGTCATCAGCTCAGTATCTAAACTTCCACCCCAGAAAAATGACTTTTCTGGTAGCAATCCCATCACGTTAATGGATTTCCGGGCTTGGCAGCTTGGCACTCACTCATCAGTGCTGCAAGAATAAAGTAGGACAGTGAACAGCCCCAGAACTCACTCTAAAGATAAACTCAGACTTCCACAGAACAAAAGAGATAGTATTGCCATAGTGTTTTCTGAACCCTTCCCGGGGAAAAGAGTGGATTAGATACAAGCTCAATATCAGGCATGCTGTCAAAACAAACATGAAAAAAAACCAGAAGATCTTTGGCAAGTCATTAGTATTTTTCTCTTTTGCCACCAAAGAGACACGGGGCAAATCTTGCCCAGTTTCAAGCTTATCTGAGATTTATGGTCTTTATTTCAAAACTGTGAGAAAATGTGTGGCTTCACGTCAAAGCCAGATGAAACTGTGATTTCAGCTGAATTTTAAATGGAACTTTGGGGTTAATTCAAACAGAAATGCAGAGAAAAACTCAGAAGATGCAAATGCATGTGGACTGAAACCAAAGGAAAGGTTTGCATAAGCCCTTGTGAATTGAGTTTTTGGAGTTTTGCATATCCAGTCATAGTCAACATTGATGTAATCAATGGTGTAGGGTACAGACTGGGTGTTGGTCAGGTGGTCAGAAAATGAATATATTACAAGTCACAAAGTAATGTAATTTGCATGAAACTGTCATCTTGGATGAGTAAAATGAGTATAACCTACATGCTGAAGAGTGAGGTCTGCACTCAGCTACACCAGTGTAAATTCAGAGTAAGTTGATATACATGGACACTGAATTTCATGTAACTTTGGACTTCAGTGTAAATGAGTACAGAATCTGGCCCCAAAGTGAAAGGAAGAGAGTGGAACAGGAAAAGTTGCTAACAGAGTACTGTAAGGTAAAACAGTCCCTTCATCGCATGCCCATGTTAATTTATTCCCACACTGTCCTCCCAGGGCCGGCTCCATGTTTTCTGCCTTCCCAAGCATAAAAAAAATAAAATAAAGCTGATCGGCAGCACTTTGGTGGCAGCTCAGTCGCACTGCTTCATTCTTTGGTGGCACTTTGGCAGCGGGTCCTTCACTCCCTCCCTTCCTCTTCGGCGGCAGCTCAAAGAGAAAGAGAGGGACTGGGTGACCCTCTGCCGAATTCCACCGAAGACCCGGACATGCCACCCCAATAGCGGACGGAGTGCCACACCTTTGTATTGACTGCCCAAAGCGCCTGCTTCCTTAGGCGGGGTCTGGTGCCAGCCCTGTGTCCTCCACACTTCAGTTACACTACCGTATAGCCAGGGTAATTTAACTGAAATCAGAATCTGGTTGACTGACATTCCTGTGTGAGTTGTTCCTCCTTATCCCAGGATTGAATTTGGTCTCCACAGCATTCCACTTAGTGCAAGTTACACTACTTTGATTACTTACATGTTTTCACCACTGTATATATCACTGTTGAATTGGCCCAGAGACTTCCAGGCAATCTGCACGCATTGAAGCCAGGAGGACTTTGGTGGATGAGAATTTGGCCAACATAATTCATAATTTCTTTGCTTTTGTAAGTCTGACTTCATCTTAATTTTATTTAATGTTGTTTAATTTGCTTAGATTGCTGCTTCTGCAATGATTGTATAGTATGCATTAATATAGCCTTAGTTCATTACATTTATACAATGTTGCATTCATAGACTTGCACTGACATCATTTCATTCCAACATTGTAATATTATCCCCTGTAGGCTTGCAGTGATGTCATCTTGAGAACTTTGTGAGGATGGTTTGTACTGCTTAAAGGAAATAAGGTCTAAACATAAACATTATAGAAAGTATGGGGACCTAGTTCTCCCCTCATTTACAGCAGGATTTACAGCAATGTAAATCAGGAGTAACTCTAAAGTCAGTGGAGTTAAACCAGTGTATTCCTGCCAAAGTTGTAAGGATAATCAAGTCCATTGACTTCTAAAGAGTTAGGCTCAAATCTACAAACAGTTTTACACAGTGCAATGTTGAGTGTTGCAACACCTAATTTTAAGGCACCTAGCCACCCTCTGGATTCACAGAGCCTGAGGACTGGTCTACACTGGGGGAGGGTGGGGGGAAATCAAGCTAAGTTACACAACTTCAGCTACATGAATAAAGTAGCTGAAGTCGAGGGACTTAGATCTACTCACCCCAACGTCTTCACTGTGGTGTCGACAGCTGACACTCCCCCATCGACTCTGCCTGTGCCTCTCACTCCGGTGAGTGAGTCTATGGGAGAGCGCTCAGTGGTTGATTTATCGCATCTAGACTAGATGCGATAAATTGACCCCCTCTGGATCGATCGCTGCCTGTTGATCCTGCAGGTAATGTAGACAAGGCCTGAGTTAGGCAGCTTGGTTCCCTATAATGAAGAGAGACAGGCACCTAAGAATTGGATCCACAAAAGCCAGTATGCTAGGCAGGTAACTGCCTAAGTTAGCCCACGGGAGATGTTGACATGAGGGGTGTGTCCTATACCCTGCCCCTCACAGGGAGTTCAGTGCCTAAGTCCAAGTAGGAAGGAGATGCCTACCTCGACTTGGAGTTTGCAGATGTTTTATTTTCCAATCCTAAGCTTGCCCCTAGACAGAAACCCTGGGAAAGCAGATGAAATCATCCTTGGGGTGGTGGGGGGTGGAGCAGAAAAGAGGACAGTTAAATTACAGAAGAATGACCCAATATTTAGCATGCTAAATTTGCTAAACCTTAACCTCTCCCCACAAGCCCCAATCTGTGATGTTTTCTCATTCCCATTGCCAGTGGAGGAGATTCTGAAAATAGTATCTAAAAAATAGAGACATCCTGATGGAGAGTCTCTTTTAGAGAATTGTAACAGGGGTATTGTGTTCTTCTCATTATCAGATTATTTTTTTAAATGTATTTAATTGAAGGATTTGGCATTGAAGTTGTAATTATTTACCTGTGCACTAAAGAAAATTAACATATAATCCTCTGAAAAGGAGGGTAGATAAAGGATCAGTGAGCATCTTGTTGTCATCATTCTAGTGTCACTAAGCAACCAAGGACACGTTGCTTTGTATTCTGCATGCTTTTTTATGTAGCCCATAAAGGCCTTTAAAAGTGACATTGTTTGGAACTGGAGTAAATGGAATCCAAGGAGATTATGACCGTTCTCAAATAATTTCTGTTTTCTGTTATGCTGTCTCCAGTAGGTCAGACACTGGGGCTCCACTGGCTTCTGACTTCTCACTTATGGGTTTAACTAATATTTCTAGCCAGCTCAATCTGTCATTTCCCTTCTTTAAGCGGCTGTCACCGAGAGAGGAAGGCTTAGCACACGTTGCAATAGTGCAGTATAGCTACTGCATCTTTGGCACCCACGTACAACCTGGCTAGCTGAACACGTCAGTAGAATTCTCAGTCCCATTTTAACGGAAAGCATTCAGTGAGAAGGCACAATGTAGTGCTATTGGTCTTATGTATGTTTTCCTATAAACCTGTCGTGCTTCGTAACAGAACTTTAAAACTGCTTTTAAATAAAATTTTCAATACATTTTTAGTTTTACAATAGTCTTTACAAGCCATGGTGTCGTCGGTGCTGTACATAAACATAGTCAGAGACAGTCCTCCTGCCCCAAATAGCTTACAGACAAAATAGTCAAAGAAAGGAAGTCTTATTATCCCCATAAGGGGGAACTGAGACACAGCAAGATTAATTGACTTGTCCAAGGTCACAAAGGAAGTCTTTGTCATAGTCTGAAATTGAACCTATGTTTCCTGAGTCAAATCCAGGAAGCAGAATGTAATAAGAGACATCCTGTGTCTAATACTCAGGCCAAGAGCCAGAATAGGCTTCATAACCTAGTTGCCCCCATGGCAAGTGTGGGGGTGGGAAGAAGGAAGTGGAGGATCAGTGGAGTCTTTGGCACTGCACTGCACCGAAGAGCTACTCCAGGCAGCTTCTGCATGAGTCCCAACAGATCCCTAAGCACCAAAACTCGTGTTGGGGGCCCTTGTGTTGGCCGAGAATTGGGGCCATACTGTATATATTGTCTTGCTGTGTTTTGTGAGAACCATACTGTTGCTATCTTAAGAGAAACGTAATGAAATAATTACCTCTCTAAATTCCAAGGTCAAGATTGCCTTACTTGCAGGTCGCTTTTGCTGGCAGTATGGCATTGCATCACCCACATAGAACACTGGGAATCATTGTGTCTCCCAGAACTTCCCAAAATACAGCAGCCTGGTTTCTCTATCAGCGGTTGGACTGCTATGCAAAGTGAAGAGCAATGGCTTCCTGCTTCTAGCTGAGCCAGAAATATCATGTGTGAACTTCCTAGTGGTGTTTGCCAGTTCTGGAACACCTTCCAAAACCTGGAAGTCAAAACTTTGGGGACAAGGAGAGCTAATCAACGTTTTCCAGAATCGCCCCAAATTAGGTATGGTCTTAGATTGGACCTCCAGATTTGAATACCCCTGAACTTTAGTGTATTCAGATTGGGAACAGCAGGCCCATCTTCTGGGTTTTGATCCAAAATCTGTGAAATTTCCACTTCCAGAGTTCAGAAGCAGAAACTAGTCCCTATGTCCAATACTCCTTCTTGGGGACCCACATTGTTGTTTTCTTCTTGGCCTCCATCTCACTCCTGGGCTCTGCAAGGTGTGCCAGCTGGCCACTTCCCATACTAACTTTTCAGGGATCGCCAAGATCGAGCCTCCATCTTCCATTCTAGCAGGGTGAGACAGACTCTTGGCTTGCCTCACTGCAGTTTACATAACTTCACAAACAGGTGAGGGGGCTAGTGGTTGCCACAATCCAAACAGTTTCATAGATGGGCTGGAATGTATTGTATTGTCTGAGTGCAGGGGATATGGGTAACCTGGTCATAGGTGCAGAGGAAAGCTAAATAGTGTCCTGTACCTTTTGACAGGTTTCAGAGTAGTAGCCGTGTTAGTCTGTATCCACAAAAAGAACAGGAGTACTTGTGGCACCTTAGAGACTAACAGATTTATTTCAGCATAAGCTTTCGTGGGCTATAGCTCTCTTCTTTGAATGCATAGAATGAAACACACAGACAGAAGATATTTATACATACAGAGAACATGAAAAGGTAAAAATACGCATACCAGCTGGAAGAGGCCAATCAAGGGCTGTATCTGCAAAGTGTTATGCTCCTGAGAATTTATGCTTCCAGGTTGTCTAAATTTCAAATCGGATTCATACTCCACTCCTTCACAATGAGCTTGGTTTTGATAATATAAGCAGAAGAAAAACTAAAGTTCACTTAATTGGTCAAAACTGCCTCCTCCTCGAACTTCAGCTGGTCTGAAGGATCCTCTTTGTGCCTTCTTCTAATATAGATGTACTGGCCACAGTGTGTGTCTGCCACCTAGTGATTTGCTTTATAACTGCAGCTCCACCATCCTTTTTTGCTTTCCCCAGAAGACTGGAGATAGGCTTGGATCCCGTTAGTCAGTTAAATAATGCAGTGACATATGTAGCATATCTTTATTTATTTATTTCTCAGGAACATGTAAGAATGAATCACTTGACAATCTCACACATCAGGGCTTGTTAATGAACTGATGAGCACATTGTTGTGCTCTGTCATCATGTATCATTGCACCAGAGTGTCAAGATGCCATTACCAAATGGAGCAGCACATCCTCCCATTGCTGACTGGGTTTAAGATCTTATGAATCAGTAGGCCAAATGCTGCTCTCAATTATAGCAGCCTGAAAGAGTCTTAATTTGCCCATGTAACTTTTGCTTTCCATGAAATGGTGCTAGTCTAGACAATTACATGTGTTATTGATACTATAGTGTGTTAGGAGGTCTCTTTGTATGCCTAGTAGCACTGCGGTCACATTGACACATTGTATGCATGTGCAGCTATGATAATTCTGTTCAGGTAGGGATGATTGACAACAAGGTGGTTAGATCAGGATGACCTTTTATACAAACCCCAAAGTTCAGGAGGTGAGGATAAATGATTCTAGTTTGGGCCCATCTCTTTAAAGGTTAAAACTGGGAATGATTATATTTTCACAAAACCTCTTGATAAGATTTTGCTTTGAAATATAAAAACAGTTTGGTTCCAGGTTTCATTTTATATTATTACTATGAAGTACTAATTACTTGTATTACTGCAGCACCTGTAAGCCCCAACTGAGATCAGGTCCCTATTGAGCTGAGGACTTCACAAACACATAGTAAGAGACTGACCAGGTTTTTGCCCACCTGAACCCCTGGGGTATTTACTGAGGCAGTTAGCTCGAGCTAACACCTGTGCTATCTACATTGCTATTTTTAGCACACTAGCTTGAGCAGAACTAGCAGGGGTATGTCTGCATGAGTTAGCAATCATACCTTCCAGCTCAAATGCAGGTGTACCAATAGAGAATCAGTACTGTCTGGGCTGCAATGGCATTCCCATGGATGCTGGTGCACAAAAAAAGAAGAAATCAAACAAGCCATTTTAACTCCAAGATTCTAAAATGATATTACATACACGAGAGAGAGAGCTGTTTAAAGCAGCTGGGAGGGTTGGAATGTTAAATGGATCCCAGAAGAGATAGATTAGTGTGCAGGTGGTGCAGTCACAGTTATGTGATAAATTCCACTGGCATATGATAAGTTTATTTATCACATACCTGTACTGTATATGCCATGTACATTACCTCCATATCAGCCAAGTGCAATTTTGATAGGAAATTCCATATTTTGTGGTGGAAGAAGAAAGATTTTGGGTGCAGGTTGATTTTCTGTATTGGTAGCTGTTTGAAGCTGCTGCTTAGAAATTTGGAATGGTAGAATAAGTTTTGAGGGACTAGTTTAGAAGGCAGAGAACAGATTGGGTGCTTAAGCAGGTATGATAAATAAATTTTTCACACAGGTTCTGCAAAGTGTGCGTATATGTTGGGGGAGGTATGTGTAAAAATACTGAAGAACAAAACTTTCATTGACATCAGTGTGACTAGGATTTTTGTATGCAGGCACTTCCTTAAAAAACTTAATTTCCTTGAAGGACAGTAATTTGGGGGACCTAAATAGGTTGATAGTATCCCTTTAAATGAATAAATTCCTTTTTATTTACAGTTTTGTTCTGTAGTATTGCTTCTGATGAGCATTACTATGCATTTATTTATTTAGGGCCAGAATCTGCCACCCTTACTTACGCTCTCACCCATATCCTCTCTCCTCCACTAGTGCTATTGATTTCAATGGGACTAGTGGATGAAAAAGGCTTACTCAGCCTAAGTAAGCAAGGCAGAATCTGCCCTTAATTATTTGCTTTTAATAAGTGGCTCTCCGAGGCTCTGGATGATTGTACAAACATTATGGATACAAAACTAAGAATTAATAATTAGCTATCTACATCTAAGAAGGGAGATCTGTAGTTTTGATTCAAAGATAGTAGTTGGCCCTTCTCTCTCCTACAATAATGCATAGTTTTGCTTTGGCAGTTTCACGTGTTTTGCACTGTATTATATATTTTCTTCCCCTTCCCATATTATTTAATGTTAATACATCTGGTTTTCCATGTCTCCATGCAGTTGCCAGTTTACATTTTTTGTCTTTCCCCTTAACCTCATCAACTCTCCCCCTGGCTTTATGCTTCATATTTAATCTATTCACCATATCATCTTTTCTGCTGAGCATTGCATAAAATATTTCTTATGAGTCACTTGCTCTGGCTGAAAATGTGCAGCAGTTTGGTACTTAGATTTCTGCTAACCAGCCCAGATTTAATTTGATGGCGAACTCTAGTCTATATTGTAGCTGCCCCCTGCATGACTGGATAGAGAAGAGGTGCGTAAGAAGTTTCCATCTCTTGTTCCCCTCACCCAGGGCCTTACCTAAAGTGCATTGAAGTCAATAGATATTGGATCAAGCCAACAGTCCCTATGTTCTTCTAATTGTACAGTGGCAATGGACTGCTGTGAAGTACTGTGGAAATGGAAAATGCCATTCTGTGAGCGAGAGTACCACATCCAATTAATTTTGCTTCATATTGTTCCTCCTACACCAATGCCTGAGAAGCCCCAGGCTTCACTTGCCAGAAATTCACTTGCCTCCTAACGAATAAACAAGTGAGTTTACTTCTTTCTGCAACTGAATCATTTCTCACGTATAAGGTGCTCGCCTACACATGCTTCCTTTTGGAAACAGGAGTGTTGATTAGACATCCAAAAGCAGAATATCCTCAACCCTTATTAAAGAAAAAAAAGCAGCATGTGCCAGACACAAGCCAGAAATAAGAGCAACAAAAAGTTTAATCACAGAAGTGTGAATCCCAAAGGACCAAATCCTACTGTTATTTACACCAGTGTGTATCCAAAGTATCTCCATGACTTCCATGAGTTACTCAGGATTTACAGCAGTGTAACTGTGAGCCAACTTTGACCCAGTTACTGCTAAGGATCTGATATACTCTGGAAATTAGGAAATAAAAGACATAAGATTGCAATGACTTCTGACTTGTGTTCAGAGTTTGTAATACAGATAATACTTTACTTTGTACTTCCATAGCACTTTTCATTTCAAAGTGCTTTCTACAAGTGTGGTGGGTGTCATGAATGGGTAGCGGATTGTATTTCACCTTGGTATGATCTTGGCTGGCCTGAACTGAGGCTGTGCTTCTGATGCAACCAAAGGCACTGACTAGAATATTCAGAGGGCAATATTTATACCCCAAAAGACGTTGTGCACAATGGTCAATAGGGGTCCGGCTACTGGCTCCCACTATCCTCAAGGATAAAAAACCCAGCAGTTAGAATCCTGTTGGAATGATATGTTCAGAGGAGCAGAACTACAGGTAAATAATTTTATTTAGCAGGTGCCATGGTAATACTGATCACACTTACTATGTGACTGTCTGTAAGTATGCAGCCTTTGCTAGTAGTCTGGTTTCCAGGTGACCTACTGAACACCTGTTTTCATGTTCCTCAGTGTGTCACATCATACCAGTGTCCTCAATTCTGGGTTACATCAGCAGACCCATGCTGGGAGTGCTCCATCTTAGAATAATGTTTCATATAACACAATGTTGACTCATAAAGTAGCTTAAAAAGATGTATAAATGTCAGAAGAATCAACTGGAGATAAAAAATCTCACTCAAAGTGCAAATAGCCTGTAGAGACAACCTGTGAATGGAATAAATAATAAGGTGTTTGAAAACACACCAGGGTGAGTCCCGATAGGCAAAAGTGTTCTAAATTTAGGTCAGCTTTCTCCATACTCCTGCTGTTAAAGGCTGACTAGCTCATAATAAAGTTTCGTGCAAATGAAAGAAGTTGCAGAATGGACAGTAATCTGAGCCTGGAGGGAAGGAAAAGCAATATAAAAGCAAAATCACTGTCTGATCAGTTAAGTGAGGGTAAGGCTTGTGAAAGCTATAAAACAATTCATTCTATCCCACACTTATATTTTAACAGAGCAAGTTCATTTTCTGCAATGAGGGAACTAATTTTATGACATGATCAAGTCAGGGCCATGTGTTACTCTCCATTTTTTATAGCAATGTCTTTTGGATGAAAGAGAACACTAAGGCATCTGAATTAGGAGTAGGCTTAGTTAGGACATGCTATTTATTTCTACAGTGTCCATCCTAGGAGTATCTGAATGCCTTTCTCTGAAAAAAAAAACGACCTTTTACTAAAACAGAAAGGTCATTTTGGATCTAATAAAGTTTTGATCCAAAACCCATTTAAGGCAATGGAAAGATTGCAGTTGACTTTGGCGAGAATTTGGTGGGAATTAGGTTATTTAACTATATCAGTCAGGAGTATGAAAAATCTACACTGCTGAGTGGCATTGTTAAGGCAACCTAAGTCCCTATGTAGACAGCACTAGGTAGATAGAAACATTCTTCTGTTGCCCTAGGTACTACCTCTCGGGGAGGTGGATTGCCTATGCCAATGGGAGAAGCTCTCCCATCAGTGTAGATAATGTCTACACTGAAATGCTACAGCGGCGCAGCTGCGGTGGCACAGCTATGCTGGTATAACATTTTAAGCTTTGAATCAGGGCTGAAATGAAAATGCTGCATAATCTGACTGTCAGTTTTATGAAACATCAATATTAGTTTTTTTCGACTTCAATGCGCAAATTGAGGACATTAGCTAGCAGTGAGCATTTAAAAGTATTTACTTACTTGTGTCACAGGGGTCACATGAAGGTTAATGTTTATAAAGTACTTTGAAGCTTAAAAGTGCTGCGTATTATTAATTGATGCTGAGTGTTTGTGAAAAAATGTGTATTGTGCCCACTGTGTATGAATCTCTATTGGATGTATCATATGGTTAAAAATAACATACCCCTACCAATATTGAAATTCATATTCGCAAGGATATCCTTTTCCTCTGCCACTAAATATCGGTATGTACATCTATATTTGGGATGTTCTTTAAGCAATCAAGTACTTTTCTTGTATCACAGGAAATCCCATGGGAAGAATAAGAGAGATGAATAACAAAGTGAGAAAAGGTCAAAATTGTTAATGCACATTCTTACAAAGTATTAATGTTATAATTATCTAACAAAACAAGTGCAGTACAAGCATTGGCAGTGCAAGTTTCTCTAAACTGCCCAGTCAAGTGCCTCAATCCTAAATTGGCACAATTGTCTTGAGGGATGAGAGGGTAGTTCATTTTCCATGACTAGCCAAATCCCTGGCTTCTCTGCTGAGATGCCAAAAAGGATGATTTGTGTTGTGGGCACCTGTCAACAAGTAACTGGATTCAGTTTACATAATCTGCTAAACAACTATCAGACAGTAATGATTTTGAGTCATTACCTACTTTGACAGATTGAATAGGTAAAGCAGATGTAAAAGACTCCATATACTGTTCTACCCCATTGTCCTGAGCTATCCAATCCTTCATTCCCTTGATTTTATCATTTTAAAAAGAAGAGTAGAAAAAGAAAATGAATGTACTGTGATCGAGTATGAGCACAAATCTGTTTGTTGCCAAACTGTGTTTACTGGAAGTCATTTTGCTTTTGACTTTCTTTTGACCTAAATAAAAACATTTACAAAACCCTAGTAACCTTGAAGAAAGTGTAAATATCAAGAGCATAGCTGAGATTATTAACTGGTTTTCTGCTGACAACATCTCCGCATTTGGCAACATAAATAAACAAAAAAATAAATAAATAAAAAATCTGCCTTTCTATATGCAACATAAATATTTCCATTACCTCTTCAAAAGAAAATCTGCTAAGAGGCTGTTATATCCTACATAACAACAGCTTGCCTCAGGTAAATAATTCTTTAAAAGCTTAATTTAAGCCAGTGACACTGCACACATACTGTAAGAATCTCAATGTTATTCAGGTCCACTTATGTAGCTGAAATGAGTGACATGATTGGGGAGGATAAAACCTCCTAATCAGAATACAGTGGTATCATAATTCAGAAGCCCGAGCATCTGGTCCCTTGGTAGAATGGTGACATCTTAAGGTGTTTGTTGATTGATCTCTAGAGCTTATGAATCTTTCATTTTGTCCTAAATGGCTTTCTTTCAGGGTTTTCTTTGAAGTCAAGGTACCTCCGATAGTTGACTGCAAAACATAATTAAAATGTTATTTTCATTGCTAAAAAGAATATTAAAAGGAAGTTTTATAAATATGAATCTGAAATAATGCATGTGTCCTTCTGAAGCAGTTTGAAATTTGCCCAAGTTAAAATGGCATATAAATTTGCCATTGTGTCCCATTATTCTTACTTATTTGTCTTGTGGTAGCACATATTCTGCACCAAAAGATGAAGACCTTGTTGTGCTAGGCATTGTAAACACACATAACAAAAAGATGGGCTTCGAGTCCACAAGGCTTAGGCCCAGATCCTCAAAGTATTTAGGCTTCTAACTTCCATTGATTTCAATAGTACTCTATGCACCTGTGAGAAGTTGGCCCTTACTACCTAAATAAAAGATTATAAATTATTCTTATTTTCTTATTTTTCTGAATATATTGATTCTAATAACAATCCTTATTCAGAAAAAAGTGATGAAAATAGTGTGATGGTTTCCAGCTTTTTGTAAATAGAGGAGAAGCTTAAAGCTGCATGCCTTATTTCTTCTCCTTGGCTGGCTTCCAAAATTGAACAGTTTGCTGCTCAGAGACAACTATCTGTAGGCCCCTTTGATTGATGTTCCCCGACTGACTGATATTTGTGGCCAGCTTCTGGAAAGAGCAGAAGCAGTTTTTTTCCCCCCTCCACAACTCCAATGATTGCACAAGCAGTTTGGGTATTAGCACATGCAAATGACTATTTGGACATCTAACTAGGGTTGCCAGGCGTCCGGTTTTCAACTGGAATGCCTGGTCAAAAAGGGACCCTGGCAACTCCAGTCAGTACCGCTGACTGAGCCAGTAAAGGTCCAGTCAGTGGTGCAGCAGGGCTAAGACAGGGTCCCTGCGTGCCCTGGCTCCACGCAGCTCCTGGAAGCGGCTAGCATTTCCCTCTGGCTTCTGGGTGGAGGGGCGGCCAGGGAAGCTCCGTGTGCTGCCTCTTCACCCAGAGCTGCATCCGCAACTTCTGCTGGCCAGGAACCACCCATAATCCCTCATTTTCAGCCCCATCCCAGACCCCACATCCCCAGCTGGAGCCCTCACCCCATCCCGTATTCCAACCCCCTACCCCAGCCCAGTGAAAGTGAGTGAGAGTGGGGGAAAGCGTGCAACAAAGGGAGGGGGGCTGGAGTGAGTAGGGGGGCCTGGGCAGGGCCTTGGGGAAGGGGGCAGAATGGAGCGGACAAGGGTGTTCGGTTTCATTCAATTAGAAAGTTGGCAGCCCTACATCTAACAAGGCACTTGTTTACAAATACTGGATTGTGCAAGTGCCATGGATTTCTGCTCTTTGAAAATCTGGCCCTAAATCATCTGGGAAAGAATATCACTGAGTGTACAGCTGGTCGCATGCTGAGTGACACCCCAGAGCCTGATCACCACATTTAGCAGTCACAGACCTTGTTCCTCTGAAAGGGTTAGGAGCAGAATGTGGGTGCTGAAAAGGGAACAGATAGTAGCCTCGGTTTCTGTCTAGCCGGGGAAGCCAGTCACATCGGTGAACCAGCAACTGCCAAAACTCCTTCCAGCTGGATGGAGCTTTTAGCACTTTCTGAATGGTTAAGTCAATGCTACTTGCATGGAAGCGCTTATTGTGTATGTTTGTGTATTTTAAATGTAGGTCAGAATGGGTGCAATGCATAAGTGTGGCAATTTTACTACAGCAGTTGGTAATTCTATTTGTTTCTACTTGGAAACTGAGCTCTTTAAGCAAGAGATAGAAAGAAAGATTAAAATGTAATGGTAAAATCTGTCCTGGTCTCAGGTGGAAACTAAGGGACTCCATTCCATTTTATTTTCCATGAGAAACGATCACTACAAAATCATGAAAATTTACATTTGATTTACTCTGGAACTGGTGACTTAAATCAGTGAAGCTAAGTTCTAAATATTTAACAGCAATAGATTCCCAGCCTGTTCTTTGAGTATGCAGTATATCAAAGTGAATTGTTCAGAGGGAAGAGGGCCCACTAATGCATTGTTTTGATAAACAAGGGAATACATTTTAACGTTTGATAGACTCTTTTGTTCTAAAACTGATATAAAATTCTTTAGAAGTACAGCTCAAAACGAAGTATTATTTATAAAAGCCACTTCTTTATACAGCTGGATATGTTGTGACAAGCAATTAACAGAACTCCTACACAGCTCTGGAGATTTTTTTCAGACCTAGCTTTATTATAGGTGATTTTTTTCATCTCATGTTATAGGGGATTCAGTTAAATCCCCCAGCAACGAGACAGAAATGTTACCCCTATGTATTAACTATTCTGTGTGTTCATTATCACAAGTGCCCCTTGAGGGCAAAGCCAGCATTTGCAATATGCAATCCTTTTTCAGGGGTTTAGAGCTAGAACTTGGAAACCAAAATCTCATAGGTTATTTTTTTTTTTTAAAAAAAAGGTGTTTGAAACAATCCATAGTTTTCCTGATGTGGTAGTGGAAGCTGGAACACTTGAGACATTTAGAATGTGATAAAACACTTGAAAATGTTCTATAGAGAACAGTGCCACCTTGCCAGAGGATTGGACAAAATGTGACTTAATGAGATTCATTTTTTATCAGAATGGGAAAGAAAAGCTGGATTCTGACTATTCTTTCAAAGCTGAGAAATGTCTTGTGTCTTCTGATTTAATTTTGTTGTTTATCAATCCATACATGAGTATTGTATATAGCCAACTCAAGCATGGTCAAAGATTAATATCTGAAATTGGCTACCAGATTTGCACTGCAGTTTCTTAAGAGGCAGATAGTGCCTGTATTTACATAAATTGGTGTGGGCAGCTCAGATTCCAAATATGGTTCCCTAAATCTGCACCTAGGCACCTAAATAAGCACTTACGCATCTAATTGGACCTATTTTCTGACAAACTCAAACCAAGCCCTGGAGAAATATTTGATGCACACATACATAAAGTAGAATCAAAGATGGAAAGTTCTCACTCCACAGCCAAGAGGATAAGTAACTGCACAAGAGTTTACCTGCTTTTATAAGAGGGGGAGCTATGCTTTAACTCCTGTACGTATGCATGGGGAGCTCCTCAGCCACGCCCACCTCCTCCTTCCCCTCATACTGTTATCATTCTTGGGATTTTTTGGCCGCCTGCATTACCTCATATCTTGGAGGGGTGTTGAATAGCTGTTTGCTTCATGTTCCCGCTAGGTAAGGTCAATATTGCCACAAATCCCAAGGGTCTGGGTGGGAAGTTAGGAAGCAGTCTGGAATACCTCCCGCTCACATATACCCAAGGAAGAGGGGAAGAAAAAACTTCTCCTGTCCCTGCAAGCTCTGCACTAAACCCGAAGTGCAGGTAGAGTTCCATAAACTATAACACATGGATCTCTTCCTGGTTTCATTCCTGCTGTTGAGGAGGATGGGAATGCTGCAGTTGGGGGTTCAGAGACTGATTAGGGGGCCTGACGTCCTTTTTCACCCGGACATATACCTTCATATAATGAAGTATCAAATCCTCTGGTTGCCTGCCTCTGTCATTACATCCATTTCTCATCACATGGATTCTTGCCCAGGTTGCTGAGTAAGTTATATTTTAAAGACTAAGAATACAGGGTTATCTCTTGTTCTATGTATTTAAACCACACTCCTGTTAATAGTATCTGAACACCTCCCAGCATGGTATCTTACTCCTGTTTACCATGTCTGAAATACATGATCATTTGCTAGAACATCATGCAATCCAAAATGTCACTTTGAAGTGATATGTTTTCATTATAAAATAGTGGAGGTGTACAATCTTCCTGAAGTATGTATTGTAGCTTTTATGGGTCAAATTCTTAGCTGATGTAAATAGGTGTAGTTCCATTGAAGTAAAAGTACCTGTGGATATGGCTCAATATGTGTAGAATATATTCTATCTCAAAACCCTTTACAAAGAAGTGTAAATAGTATTACCTCAGTTTTATAAATGGGGAAACTGAGGCACTGGAGAACTTACACATGGCCACACATTAAGTTACTATTGGAGTTGATTGCAGAACCTAATTCTGATAGTTTCCAATCCCCTGCTGTTACCAGACTGCTTCCTACAGATAAGTGATCTGCCTGGGATTGTTTGCAAATTCATGCAGACAACAGGTATAAACTATATGGGCAAAATTGCATCTTCAGGAGGGTTTGCCACCATAGCCTGTACTCACAGAACTTTTCTTGAATAGACTAGGCCTAAGAGTCACAACTGCCAAACTGCTACTCTAACTTATTAGACCATACCATTATTGTAAAATTCAGTGTGCGCCTTGGTGTTGGGAGTGACCTTAAGCTAGATAGACTTTTAATTAAAAAGGTGGGAGGAGAGAGAGAGAGGCTATATAAAACAAATGGAGATACTGATAATAGAGACATATTTGGATCTCAGTGACACAGATATAAATACAAACTAACCCCCTTGGTTTAAATCAGTAACATTACTCTGTCTTTAAATCAGTGATGTTTTTCTGGATGAACTCCAGCAAAAATCTGTTCAGTAATCTTTAAATGATCTGTTTTGTTCAAAATATTACGGAAAAAATGTTAGCCATTTCAGTTAGTATCCATTCAGGTGTTCTTTCATATTCATGCTGGGAAATTTCATTTTCTTGCTTTCCTGTTTTAATGAGTAGGCATTCTCAAAGCTATTAAAACATAGCAACAATTACCTACCAATTTCTAAAAGGCTACTTCCTTATTTGAATGTATTAAGAGAATTTGTTGAAAAGAGCCCTATACGCTAGTAGATGGCAAAATATCTGATGTCAGGTGATGAAGTATAAATAAAAATCCAATATGATATTGCATTAATGATAACTGAAATTTCAACTTGCTATGTACTATTTTGAATATGTTAGTCTAATAATTTTAAGAGCATAGTATTTTACACTAGTAAATCCAATTGGTATTTTAATTTTTCATGGACTGCTGAAAATACACATGATGTTTTAAAAACATATAATACCCCAAATACATAAAACAGATGGAGCTATTGGAGTTACTCCAGTTACTCTGTGTTGGTGTCTTTGATTTCATATGTTGACTTCTGCATCTCCTACATGAATGCTAGTGTTGAAAACTTAAGAAAAGCTTAGAAATTTAAGGTGTTTTGTATAGAAATTTATTTATATCAAACAACCCATAATATTTTAATATTAAGGTTGAACAAATACTGAAAAGAATGTCAACTTTTCATTCACATTTTAAATGAATTCTCATTGACAGCATTTTCACTTCTTTTGGGTTTGCTTTTCACAAACATTCTATGAAATCAAATTACTGGCACAAATGTTTACAGAAAAATCAACTTTGGAATTCAGAATTGAAACTGTTTGCACTGTAAATCTAACTTTAAGACTTTAAGCTTAACCAGTAAGGCAACAGAAACATAGTAAATTACTTGTGTCCAATTAAACCAATTTGAATTTGGAACTGTGAGTATTATATTATCAGAGTAATTCCTGTGAATAATGAACTGTTTGTGAGTTATCCATAGGCTGAAACATATTTGCCTAATATATTATGCAATATATATTCTTATAATAAAATATTTGTTAAATTAATTTGAACAAGAAAAAAATTCATGGAAATCATGATCTGTTCATACACTTTGCAAACTGTAAAAAGATCTAAATTCACAAAAAAAATGGTTTCTTTTCAATAGTTTGCCCATCCCCTAATTAATTTTTAGCATTTTCCATCCCTCCCACTCCTTTTTTTTTTTTTTTTTTTTTACAAAATTGTGCTCTGCTTCTACAGTGTACTGCACATGGACAAACCCTCATGCCTTTGCAGAGCTCCCCTGACTTCATTGGAGCGAGCTGGGGGTTGTCTGATTGCATCACATTGCAGAATCAGGCCCTAGGGTTCCAATCCTGCAAACACAAGGCAATTAACTTGCTTGTGAGTAGTCCCATTGTTTTAGCAACGATATGCCAACAATGCACAAAGATAATTTCTTTCACCATTGAAATCCAGCCACCTCTGAGGTAAAAAGCTGTAGCTGTTTAGCAGTACACTAGGAATTTCCACACCTTATTATGTCAAAATATTTTAAACATATAGTAAATAATTGTCACAGAAATGCACTCCTTTTGTGATGCACTCTTACCCATCCTACCTACCTCCACCACTAAAGAAGTGCCAAGAGCATCTGTCTCCTTGCCTATGTAAAAATTGGTGATTCTAGACATCCATGGGAGCTGTAGTGCTAAGTGCCTTTCAAAATGGGATGCTTAGTGGTAAACTATGGCAAACAAGAGTTGTGCCCTTTGATGTAGGGTGATCAGATCAAGACAGTCCCTATTTTGGGGTGTTTTTCTTACATAGACTCCTATTACCCCTCACCCCATCCCGATTTTTCACATTTGCTGTCTGGTCACCCTACTCTGATGACAAGAACGAATTTGAAAAAGCAGCCCAAATTCAGCTGAGATAAGTTGAAGAAGTGGATGTGATCTTTATCCTAGAACCATACACACCCAATATTAGTTGCGTTTCCTGCTTTACAACCTTCTGTCTTTTCAATGTGTAAGTTTCACTCACTTTGCACAACCACTGAATGCCAGATAGGTGCAAATAACCCTACTCTGTCACTAGCCCCCATGCATTTTATGACAATATATGCCTAACGTATCTTACACTACTATTTATGTCACCACTAAATTTGGGCTAGAGGTTTCCAACTTACTCCAGGTAGAATTTTGCTGATTTTGGTTTCTAGGTCCCGAAAGAACTCCAGTTAAAGTCAGTGGGATTCCTTCCATTTGGCTCTAATGGGATTTGGATCAGTGTGTAATTTCTCCCCCCCAAGTGTATACTTAAATATGACTGTAATATAGTATAGAGAATAACATACTGGGCCAGATCCTGCATTCTGCTAAACCAGCATAGCTCTATTTATTGAGTTACATTTACATGGGATAAGGGTATAGGCCCAATATCTCTAATAAGCCCTAAAGCTCTCTGTCCATTCAGTTATGTGAAACACACATCCACTTTTAGTATATTTCACTGTAGTTCCAAAGTCTTATGTAATGACAGTTCAGTCCACATGATTCATACTGCAAATGTTTCTCTGTATATTTATTTCATGTTACCTCTTGAGATAACTTTAATGTATACTACAGTGGTACATCATTTATATATGCCTTTGTGATGCTGTTACCTGTTAAGGCTGTCTTCTCATATTTCTACTATACCACAGGCTCTTCTATACTAATTCAAATGCAGATTCTGGAGAAAACAACTCTCTTGTGGAAGCCATGCTTCATAGAAAACAGCAAATAATAAAGATTTATATCATTCTTAAACATCTCCTGGAAATGATTGAATCATAAAGTTTTTTCTCATTTTTGTTTGAATTCACTTGATAGCAATATGAAAATTCCTTCGTGTCAACGCTGAAGTCTGACTAATAAGCTTTACATTTGCTGGATCCAAACTTTTACTGTTTCTAAAGTTCTCATTCGACAGAGTCACTGAATCAGGTCAACAATACTGTCTCAATCAGATCCTCAACTATAATATGTAGAGGGAAAATGGTTTTTTATTTGTTTGTTTGGTTTTCAAATGAGAAGAATGCAATGTGCTATTTCATTTATTTATTGTTTTATCAAATTGCCAGCTTCTGAACTCATTAATACCAGCATGAATCTGGAGTAATTTGAAGCCAGAATTGTTACTCTGGTGTAAATGAGATGACAATACATTTTATATATGTTTTATTGGAATTTTCCATGGCAGAACACTGTACAAAACAATGAACACTTTTAGGAGGCAACAAAACATCATTTTTATATATAGAAAGAATGGGTAGTAAATGCCTAACACTATGTCATAACAAATGATAAGAAAATACAAAAACAAGGAAAGCAGCCTGGGGGAAAGAGAAGAAGAGGCTGTAGAGTACTGTTAGGCTGACTATCAGGAAATAACTTACCAACAATGAGTTTTATTAGTCTGTGGGATAGTCTCTAAGGGGAAAGTGGTGGAAGCTGCATCACTTGAAAAATTTAAAGTTAGATTATAAAAAAAGAACAACACACTATAAATTACAGTATAGGGAATAATCCTGCATTGGCAGGGGGATGAACTTTTGTTTTGCTAACTTTCCATCTCTAACTTGTATGACAAAATCAAAAATCCAGACAATAATTGCTTTTGAAATGAGAGCCACTATGTGACAAAAGGGTAGAAGCGTCACCTGAAGACCAGCAGACAAGGAGTTAACTCTCTCCCACAGTAGTATAGATGGGTACAATGAACCAGTCTGGGACCAGGTCCAAAGTCCATTGACTTCAAGAGGCTTTGGATCATGTCTTAGAGGTTTGAGTCTACACTACCACTTATGTTGGTATAATTTATGTCACTCTGGACTGTGAATAAGCCACCTCACCTGAGCGACATACATTACACTGACCTAAGCACCAATGTGGACAGCTATGTGAGCAGGAGATCTTCTCTCGCCAACACAGCTACCGCTGCTTGTTGGGGGTGGATTAATTAAATTGCTAGGAGAGCTCTCTCCTGGCAGTTTAGAGTGGCTATGCTAGAGAGCTTACAGCGGCGCAACTGCATTGGTGCAGCTGTAAGATATGCAGCTGTAAGCTCTCCAGGGTAGCCGTAACCGATGGGAGAGTGCACTCTCCCGGAAACCCCCTGAAGAGACAGAACTGTATATCCAGTTTCTGGAAGGCTGGGTTACAGTCTGAGCTGGGGTTTCTCCAACCTTACATAAAAACCTTTTGGGTTTTTTGTGATTATCCTATCCACATTAAGGGCCTGATTCAGATCTCACAACTAGGTAAATCCAAAACACTCCAAATGTATTCAGGTGTGACAGAATTTTACAAAGTTTGGCTGACTTCTGTTTCAGGACCATGTAGCCCACTCCAACAATTTACACATCTACGGTATTTGAATAACTTTAATAAAAATCAGATCATTTGATTCTGCTCCCCTTTCTATCAGTGTGAATCAGGTAACTCAAGCAAAGTCAATGCAGTTATACCAATGTAAGAACAGTATAAGGGAGATCAGAGTCAGGTCCAAAATGTTGCCCAGGTCTCAGAATAAGGAAACATTCTATTTCTATTAGAACCCATCAGAAAAGGTTAAGTATTTTCAGTGAAAAATTTCCAAATGAAACAATTTGATTACAAATTTTTCAATGTATTTTGTTTGTTTCTCTATGAAAAATGAAAATTTTTTCATTGTTTTCAGTTTGTGAAAACCATTTTTTTCATTTTTCATTTTCATAAAATGTTGAAAGAAAAATGTTTGGAAAAAAGGCCATTTTAATTGAAAACATTTTTGAATGAAATATTTCAACCTTTTCTAATTTCTGTCTTCAGTTACTAATTCAAACTGAGAGCTTGATTCAATTTAAACGTATCCTGTCTTTCACACTTCAGAAATCCTTGCAACTTGTTCTTTGGTTTCCATATGATGATATATATTTTAAATGGAATTATGCCCCCAAAAGAAAAGCTACTTCAGGCTATGGGTGTGAAAAACTAATTAATAGTGTAACACTTCATTATGTTGACTTCCTCTCCTTCTCCCTCCCTTCTCTCCACTATTCTCTTTGCTGGTTTAAATGACAAATTGGGTAAAATTTACCCCTATGAAGAGAACCAGCACAAGGCCTTTGTAGCACTTAAGTCTCATTTATGTCCTCAAAATAGCGTGGCCCCTTAGGTGAATTACACACACACACAAACACACACACCCCACAGCTATTAATGCAAGTCTCATTATCTAGACTACATAAGCATGCTAAGGAATTTTCACATAGGTGGAGCTCTTACAAACCAGAATTCTAATTTATTACAGCCTAGATGAAAGTTGTCTAGCATTTTGTGAAATATATTAATCAAAGCACCTTTCATTCCTTGAATTAAATTTTGGCTGTTATAGAACTTGCAGGTTTATGATTCCCAGATGCCATTTGTTTTACTATGCTTTGTAGGACATGAGATGAAAAGAAGTGAAGGTGAAATTACCAGCTGAAATACCAGTTGAAGACCTTAAAGAAGTTACATTTTACTTGGGTGGGATCACATTTCTCACTGTATATCTGGAAAAAGAAAAGACTTATAACAAATAATATTGCAACATTCCACCACTTAATATTTGATTGCGACCTATATCACATGCCATGTGTACGCACACACACAATAATAATAACAGTTCAGAATGCAATAGATTAAATATGCATACTTAGTTCATGAAAATAAGGGGCAGATAACTTAGCATTAGAACCAAGCATGGTGCAGATAGGCAGTGTTCAAGTTTTGCAGCACAGCTCTGTTAATGCAAGTGAGTCCTGACAAGCAACATGTTTATTTTTTAATGTCCAAGTGTCTCCTAAATACAGATAACAAGCATAACAAATAGTGTGGTTAATTTGGACCCAACAGGAATGCAAATTTATAATAATGATTTTAATACCTCCAGACCACCATTTGTATTTTCACTTGCCCTTTTTTTCTGAAATTAGACATCTCCATAACAGGTTCAGGCTACCGTCATTATTTTAGATATCCCTCCTTTTAGACCCACAGTACTTTATTCTTTCTATCTGTGACTGTTGTACATTACAGTGTGTGTCAGAAATGCTACATCATATCACTGACACTGAAGGGAGCTTCATTTTTTTAAAGAAATGAACTCCACATCTCATTTAACAGTGTTAGACAGAGTAGAATGTTTTGGATGTTGACCCTTTCTAGAGCTAGGGCCCCTTCTCCAGAATAAATCAGAAACCAGTTTTTACAACATCAAAAGCTGCATCGTTACTAAATATGCTGTCAACAAATACAGCTAAAAACCGTTTAGTTATACTCATAAACATCTGAAGAACAACATCACACCCTACAGTAAGGCTAGAAGAACATATAGTGAACATTTTTTAAAAATGCAAAAATCTAATTGGGTGCTGCTCCATTTCTTTACATGCAATTACTTTTCTGTCTCCCCTGCTCATGCCCCACTTTTTTGCACAAACCAGCAGTGCAAACCAGAAGCTATTGAGTCTTCCCATTCTTCTTGTAAACTAGGCTGCAAAGGATGTTACTTGTAATTATAGTAAGCACAACATGTTCAAACAGAAATGTGATTTTCAACTTGATGGTAGCCCTTTAAGATTTTGTCTTTTATGGAATTTCAGATGCTGCACAACAAACATGTGATGGTTCGTGTAGGAGGAGGATGGGAGACTTTTGCAGGGTACTTGCTGAAACATGACCCATGCCGAATAATGCAGATCTCTCGGGTGGATGGGAAAACCTCTCCAATCCAGAGCAAGTCTCCGACCATCAAGGACATGAATCCAGACAATTACTTGGTTGTTTCTGCCCATTACAAAACCAAGAAGGAGATTAAGTGAAATTAGCTTCTCATTTGACTGGGACTATATATATGTAGGTCCAAATTATCTTCTTGAGTGTAGTAAATTTAGTTCATGCTTTGAAAGGACATCAGAAAATTTAACAGACTGAAAATGGCAACCTGCTTTGAAGATCTTTGAACTGTAGAACTATTTATTTCTAGTACTGTACCTTTTATAGCAAATTATCCTTGATAGGTTAATTACTACAATCAAATAAGAAATAGACATATATTTTTAGCCAAATCATTACTCTTAAATATGTGAATGAATACTTAGAATGATTTAAAGGATGTGGTTCATGTTAAAGGGAAAACCACAGTACAATATATTTGTATGAAAAACCTGTGACATTGAGTCCATGACTGTTTTTAGGTTAGTTGGAAAAGATATATGTAGGCTGAGTGTGCAGACTGATAAAAGCTATTTGCTAATGCTTGCTGCCTACAAACTAAAATCAAAATGGACTATTTTTTATAGGTTGCAATAATAAGCAATAATTTTTAAAAAAGGATTATTGTGTGCTATACAGTTTCCTAAAAAGGCCACTTTAAAAAGTTTGTATATCCTTAAGCTACTTTGACAAAGTCAATTTTAAGATCCAGATCCACAAAGGGATTTAGGCACCTAAATCACAGATTTAGGCACCACTGCAATACACAAAACCTGCCTGGCTGCCACCTAATCCTTTGGGTGCCTAAACTCAATTTTTGTTATAAAAGTTCCCTAGGCACCTAAGTTCCTGCCTCCGGGCATGCACACAACCTCACGTCAGACATCTGGATGCCTATCTCATGCCCCAGCAGGGTCCTCAGATGAGGCTAAGATAGGCGTCCCTCTGCCTAGCTCACTCACAGCATGCCTACCAAATTGGGGTACATTCAAAGTCCCACCGGCTGAGGAAGTGGTGGCAATGCCACCTCCCCCTTAAAACATTTAGCTCAGTAGTTAGAGCACTCACCTGGGATGTAGGAGACCCGTGTTCAGTTGCCCCCCTCTGCCTTTTTGGAGGAAAGGATTTCTGAAGAGGGGTCTCCCACCAGACAGATGAGTGCCTTAACCACAATGGGATGTTCTGATGTGGGACTCCCTAAAACTTTCCTGTTGAAGCTGTTCCACTTTGGAAAAATAATTAGTCATTGGAGCACAGGTAGTGGACCCTGGGTCTCCCATCTTCCAAAGGAATGCCCCCATTTCCAGGTTCATTCTCAGTTTAGCACTCCGGCCCAATGACTAAAATTTAGACAAGGTAGAACAGCTTCAACAGGAGATACTGAGGAAGTCACACATCAGACTATCCTGTAGCCCAGCGGTTAGGGCATGTCCCCAAGAGGGGGGAGCCCCCTGTTCAAAATCCTTTCTCTCTACCAGACAGAGAGAGACATTGAATGCAGCTCTCTCATATGCTGGGCAAATGATCTAATCACTAACTATAAGGTAGGCAGGACCCCCACCTCTATCAGTGTTTCTTGCACGAAATGGCTTAGGTACCTAATCCCAGGAGAAGGTTACCCAGCTCTGGCTCACAAGCAGAGATGGGACTGCCCTACAGCCTAGACTTAGCTGCCTAACTTAGTAGAGGGTTGAGGCTTAACACACATGCCTCTTCTCAACATCTCCTTAGTTTAGGTGGCTCCCCACCTGGCATGCTGTTTTTTGTGAATCCCATTCTTAGGTGCTTAACTCTCTCTATGCCTTTTAGAGGGAGTGTAGGCGCCTAACTCAGGGTTTGTGGATTTCAGTGATTTTTCTAGGTGCCTAAAAGTTAGTCTTTGCAATGCTGACCATTGGAACGCCTAAGTTCCTTTGTGGATCCAGGCCTGAATCCACCTGGTCTTTTCATGGGTGCCCAATGACGGGAGGATATAAGAAGCAATGGTTGATTACACCAGGGGTTGTAAATGACAATGCACAAAGGATGTAGTAATGACAATGCAGACAGTGTGCATGGGCACTCCGGTTTAAATATGTTGGTTGGGTGTGAAAAATCCACTCCCCTGAGCAGTGCTGTTAAACCAACTTAATTCTCCATGTAGACAGTGCTAGGTCATCATAAGAAGTCTTCCACCAACCTATCTACCACCTCTTCGCGAGGTGGATTACCTATGCTGATGGGAGAATGTCTCCTGTCAACATATCAGAGGGAGTCAACGTAGGTAGTGTATAGACTGAAACGCTATAGTAACGCAGGCGTAGCAGCAGAGCCGTAATGCTGTAGCATTTGAAGTGTAGACAAGCCTTGAGTCAGAATGCCACCTTGTGCTTCCCTTGTGGCAAGTCACCTTCACGCTGCCCCTTACTTTGAGTTTGACTGAAAGGCACAGTCTAGCCCTACTTTTTAGTCAATTAATTGGGTCAGATATGAAAAGATCCATTGCTCACTCCTTAGAGCAATTCAGATTTTTGTAAATCATCCACATGCCTCTAAAAATATATAGGGATGGGAGCGAATGGGGGGGGGCGGGGGTTTGTCTACTTTTCCTTGTTTATATTTGGTGACTTTTGTGCCTTGTAACATCCTAGAAAAATCATTTTATAGGATTATTTGAATGGCTATACATTTGAGCAGAAATAAGTTGTTTCATTAGCAATGGAATAAACAGAAACTTTTTAAAAATATTCATAAAAGTTTTTTTTTTAAGTCTCATTTGTTGTTTGCAACATATGCCCCACTGTAATCACACACACACACACACACAAATCAAGCTGCTTACTGTACTGCTGCTATGTGCAACCAAAGTGTGACTATTGAAGAACAGGATCAGAAATTGATGCACACGGAAATTTTCAGCAGGTGATATAAACGAGACATGGATTCTGTTGAAAATCCGTTTAAAGGGACTCTCTCATTTTTGGAGGGTGGGAGAGAAGTTGAATTTGTGTTTTTTTTTAAATCAGGTTTTTAAAGTTACAATCAATGTTTTCTGTTGGTTGTCACTGTAAATTGGAATGCCTAAATATGAGTTTGATCCCCTTTCCATTAAAAATCAATGGCAAAAATGTCCATTGACTTCAGCTGGGCAGGGTCAAGCCTGGGTGAAATCCTAGCCTCATTAAAAGCAGTAGAACCTTTACCTTAACTTAAATGGGCCCAGGATTTTCCCCATTGTCCATATGTATCTACTAAATACAGACAAAGCACATCCGCTTAGTTGCTCACATTTAGAAATGATAACTGGTACCCCAAGTTGCATGTGACTTATTTTCAGTAATTTTCTATTGAGAGTAACTATTTGCATTAGCAGTAAATGAGTAAGAAGGTAGCCATCCTCAGTGAGAGCCTGCTCTGAAAGGAGCCAAGCAACTTCAACTCTCATTGAGTGGTGAGTGTTCAGCCACTCTCAGGATCATTCCCTTGGTGACACATAGGTGTAAAAATACTGTGTACAGTAGGGAAACATTTTGTTAGCAATCACACCAAGAGACCTGATTTCAAATGAACCGAGTGCAGGACCGTACCCTTCAAAATGAAGTGTTTGTGTCCAAGTTTCATTTTAAAATAAGTGACAATTTCATTCTTTAAAAAATAAATGAGGGTAGCTCTATACTACAATAAAACACCTGTGGCTGGCCCATGTCAGCTGACTTGGGCTTGGACTACAAAATTGCTGTACAGACATTCAGGTTCTGCTAGTGACTGAGCTCTGTATTCTGGTCTCTCCCCCGTCACAGGATCCCACAGCCTGACCTCTAACCCAAGCCCAAACAGCTACACTGCAATTTTATAGCCCCACAGCCTGAGCCTGTGAACCTGAGTCAACTACACAGGCCAGCTGTGGGTGTTTTATTGCAATGTAGACATACACCAAGTGGCAGGATATCAGTCAATGGAGAGTTTAAGCTGCTCATTGTTCATCAAAAAAGTCTCTCTTCTGTCTGCTTACATGCTAGTTATTTTGGGGCAGGCAGTAATAATCATAAAAGGATTTTCCTAGATTGGGTTCTTTAAATTTATTACACATTTTAAAAATGTCACAAAATCTTTATGACAGAGAAAAGCACCAGTCCTCAGTTATGAATGTGTTGTATAAGATTTATTTTGCATCTCTGGGCTTCAGCTATTCTTGGCTTCTAGAACAGCATCGTCTAACCATAGAGAGACAAGGTGGGTGAGGTAATATCTTTTAGTGGACCAACTTCTGTTGGTGAGAGAGACAAGCTTTCGAGCCAACAGAAGTTGGTCCAATAAAAGATATTACCTCATCCATCTTGTCTCCGTAATATCCTGGGAGCAACATGGCTACAACTAGACATCTTCTAACTATAGACAGCTCAGCATAGGTTAGAGCAGCACTGAGGTGACTTATGCTGGGGTTGAATCAGCCCCTGTATTCGAGAGCCACAAAGGTGGCACAAAGCCATTTTACACCTGTTCACTCCTTATACAGTTCAGCTGGATGTGTGAATTGGGCCAGTTGGGGGTGTCACACAGCACACCACAAATCAAACCATAATCATCTGTGAAAGTTTTAGTCCTGGAAAACTACAGGAAACCAAATGCCTACAACTGGGGAAAAAGAAGAAAAATGTATTCAAGCTCACAGGGTAAGTTAAAGTAAGATTGATAGGCAAACTGTTTATGATGGGACATAAATCAGCAACTACCCCAGACATTGAGGGGGACCGGCACCAATCTAAACTACACAGTTCTTTATGCTATAAAGGCACTTGCAAAATGCCTCCTATAGGCAGTTGCAGAAGGATTAGGAAGTGTGAGAAGATGCAGGGGTTTTTTGGTGCTTTAGCTTGGAGACTGATGTCAATATGGCTGGTGGCCATTATGGGAGTTATCCTCTCCCACCTGGTACCCATGTGTGTGTGCTCTTTATGCTGCCCAAGCTGGAGTTCCCAAATAGTGTACTGGGGATGAGATACCTACTACTGATCTTCACCGCTCCCCATCATTCCCTGCCCCTACACCCCTCCCCCAACTTTAGGGTTCAGACCGCTCCCTGCTATTATCCCTTCCCCGTAGACGGCACACTCCCTGGGACCAATTAAAGCAAATGCCATATCCTCTTTCCCACTCCTTCCTCCCCTCGACCAAAGGGAGGCCACAGGACCATTGGGATTCAGAACTGGCCAGAAGTGGCGTGTGATTGGGCAGATGCCTTTGGGAGGTTGTTGGACTGGGCTGGGCATGGCCCTGGCCTTTACCTGGGTGGGTTGGGTGTCTCCCTATTAGTTCTGTCTGCCTGGCTTCCCACCGTAAAAGCAGCTCTGTCAGTATCTGAGGGACCGCTACCTGCCTGGGGGCCCCAGAGCACTGAAAGGCTGCTGCCTACCTGGCAGACCCAAATCCCCAAAGCTTCTGAGTACCAGAGGACCTAGCTTCTTGAGGAACCACCACCTTTCAATTGTCCCCAGCCCCCAGCAGAATCACAGATGCCTCCTTCCCTCATAGCCTGTCCCACTGAATGTGCCCACTGTCCTTATTATCCCTGCTCCATTCCTAGTGTGATGGGATGTCCACCTCTCACTGGCAGAGAAGGGATTAATAGAACCCGGGTGAGGTTGCATGGGAACCAGCCAATAGAATAAGATCTGTTAAGAACAGGGCCACATTAAAAGAGCCGCAGGGTGGATCAAGGTGAGTTGCTGCTTGGAGTCCAGGGAGTAAAGACTGCATCCTTGGAGGGCTGAGAGAACTGAAAGCACCTTGGATAGAGCAGTGGCTGGCTCTGGAGACTGAGCAGCTGAGGCCCTGAGACAAGGGTGAAGAAGGTGCAGGGGCCATGGAGAAGTGGCCCAGGAAAATAGAGCAGCATTGACCGAGGTTACAGGGGAGCAGCCAGAGGTTGCTATTTATAGAGTCCCTGGAATAGTGGGTGGGCCTGGGTCCCTCCTCTTTCCTCTGGGGAAGTGACTGGACTGTTGGACAGAGATATCTGCCCCTGGAAGTGGGAAATCCAGATGATCTAGCTGGAGGCTGAGTTGAAATCATGACGCTGCTGAGAGGAGCCATAGGTGGGAGCAGAGACAGAGTGCCATTGTGCAAGGTGTGGGTGTCAGCTTTGAGTTAATTCTTAGCATGACCAGGAGGAGATGCCAATCTGGTGATGAGGATTATACCCTGTGAAACCTAATCTATTAATGGAATGGGGGTGTGAGGGCATGCAGGCCATTGGAGAAGGCTGGGGTTTCCCTGGGAAGGACTGTAGTGCCTGCCTCTGGAGCAGGAAAAAGAGGGAGTCAAGATCCAGTGTGCCCTTCAGATGGGGGTGCAAGGAGAGAGTCATGATACACTGCAAGGTAGAGAGAGAAGCACTGTATTCTCAGGTACAGGAAGGGGCTGCACCCTGTTCTTCAACTGACTGGTTGATCAGTTGTTTGAATCCATTTTCAGTTGTCCATCAGTTTCTCCAAACAAAGTCCCTTTGTGTCATGAGCATTTGCCTGCTCTGTGGCACAACTTGGGTCTGAATCCATTACTCATGAACTAATGCCTCCAATCCTGTGGAATTCAGCAGCTGTGCAATGTTATTGCTGGAGGCTCCCGGACCAAGCTCTGTCCTTCATTCAGTTCAGGCTACCAGATTTTCTGCCTCTGGCAGTGGAACAAATTGGCAGTTCAGTTTCTAGTTCTTACTTTTTTTTTTAGAGAGAGAGAAAGTGGGTGCAGTAATATCGTTTACTGGACCAACTGCTGTTGAGAGAGACAAGCTTTCAAGCCATACAGTTTTAAACCTTTATTTTTATTCATTTTCATGCAGGTGCAACTTCTAATATTCTTCTTCCTCACCTGGATTGGCTAAATAACAGCATGGTGACTTCAACTACCTGGATCTGCTGCTGCAGTGCCTCCCTGTGGGACTCCTCTGCCCCCACTTGGGCCTGAGCTGTCCTGCAAACACTCAGCTTAAATCCAAGCAGTGTTCCCTATGTGAGACTGCACTTACAGGCTTTACAGAAGGTGAATTATGCCCTGCCTGAAGCCAGCCAACTAAGCATTGAATTAGTAGGGCACTGAGCTCATACTGGGTCCCCATCCTGTCCTGAAGAGTCATGACTCCAGTAAAGAAAAGCCCAGTCAGAAACTTCTAACTGTTTACAGAGAGTCTGAGGATGAGGAGGGGTCTACTTGGTCAGTTCAGGAGGTGAGTCCTGCAACATTCCAGAGACTGGAGGGAGAAAAAAACCCTGAAGGGACCATCCTCCACCCCTAAATACTGAAATGGGTGCTCAGTTTCCTGGACAAAGACCCAGGGCTCATACAAAGCTCCCTCTCCTCCCACTATGAATCAGGGAATTCTCAGGGATAAATCCTGCAAATCCTAGAGACTCCCAAAAGCAAGTGTGTACTTCAAAAGTTAGTGATTTGGAGACGAAGTGTTTTCTGGGACGTTTCTCCTACACAGCGTTCTGTCATACTCCTATACCCTGCAGCATGTCTGGATATGTAGAGAAGCCTGTGCCTCCTGGGCAGCTCTGTCAGGCAGCAGCCTGGTGGAAATGGAGCCTATATGCCTTTCAGTGCAAGGACCTTTACTTTGTCAGGGAAAGGGGTTCAGATTCTGAAAGGCAAGAAAGAGTCTCCCTCTCCCTCTCCCCTCCTCCATAGAGTGGCTCCACATTAAAGCATTAGAAGCACTTCAGGCAGCTTCTGACCAGAAGTGCCAGAGGATTCCATTCCTCCTGAAGATGCATCATCATGGGGTTGCAGGGAGATAAGTGAGAAATCATTTCCCATGTTCACAATGATTCCGATTGACTGAGTAAAACCCTGAGTGGAAGACACTTGCCTCCACAGTAACCAGGCCAGGAGAAAAAGCAGGCAGCCTTTCAGATTCCTAGGGATATCTAGCAAGCTACTTCCACATCTGAGGTATGTGTGTGCCATTATCCCTTGTGTTGTGTAGTCCCCATGCCAGGATGAATATTGTATTACCTCCCCATTGTAAATATCTTGGGGAAGAAGTATGCCTTGCCACTCCCCCCCACACCACCCACACACACCAGCATACAAGATTTTTCCTGGACAGGCTGTTGGTCAGTAGCTTACAAAAATACATTAGATACAAGTCTTCCTGCTGATGCTGCCTTTGAGGACAGCATAAGATCCAACTGAGGACATCTGATTAAGCCAAATGTTAAACTAAATGTTTATTTAAAACAAAGAAATTTCCTAAATTTGGGGAGCTTAAGTTTGGTGCACCAGTAGCTCCATCAGTCAAAGCAGTCATCCCTTCAGAAGGGTATTTCTTTCCAAAAGACGCCATAGACCACAGGAGTGATGATCCACTGCACAGCAAGTCCAAATTCTCAGCTATAGCCTTTCAGACTAAAGGCTTTTCATTCCTTTAGTAAAGAGAGCCTACTTTACAGTAAAAAAAATGGCTCATTGTCTAGCGGTATCCTTAGAGTGAGATGTCTTGAGTTGTCCTGGTCAAATCTTTAAAGTAATTTGTGACGAGAAATGGATTCCAACTTGATGGTTACAAGGAAGTGGTGTTACACTCATGAATAGCCATCACTCAACTTAAATGGATATCTTGTACATGTAAACTTGCAGGTGAGGAGTAATTGGGGGAAACATTAGAGTAAGCACTAACAGCTTGCATAGAGGCCTCAGCCCTCACTGTTGAAGCTAGCACAGCAATCTCTTGGGGAACAATTAGTTATCAAGGCCCTAAAATAAAAAGTACCCATCAAAAATGCAACAGGTAAAATTACTGCAAAAGGTCTTTTAATAATTTACAACTGTGGTGCTAGAACTTTGAGCAAAAGTTCCCTGAAAACCCATGTTTTGGACTTCCAATGTCAAATTTATCATGTTCCTCATAACTTCCCAATAAAATGAAAAAAAGGTTAATGAATAATTTTGTATGGTATGCATGATACAAATACTGAATTATGATATTAAAATATAAAGATGAAGAATTGCTGAATGGTAAAAGTAAGAGGTTTTCTAGCTTAATTTAACAGTTTATACCTCTAGATAGTGGATGAGTTTGGATAGGATAATATTTGTGTCAAAACCTTGGCCTAATTTTTTGCCTGGCATGAGAGTTTCCAATTTCTTATACAAATTGGTTTAGTTAACGCTTTGTCCTAAAAGTGTTTTTGTTATTGCATTGGAGGAAGTTAATTAGTATAATAAATACACAAAACATAATGCTAAAGGTCCCTAAACTGGGAAAAACAACAAGGAAATATGAAGATATAGAATATCAGGGTGGGAAGGGACCTCAGGAGATCATCTAGTTCAACCCTCTGCTCAAAGCAGGACTAATCCCCAGACAGTTTTTTTTTAAACACCCCAGTTCCCTAAACAGCCCCCTCAAAGATTAAACTAACAACCCTGTGTTTAGGAGACCAATAGTGCAAACTACTGAGCTATCCCTCCCCAGCAGTTGTGATGAAAGGGATATCCACCCCAGACAGGCCCTGATTGAGTTAATGTGGGCCAGAAGGGGCCAATTAACCTTATATACTGCATGTGGTAGGGAACCAAGGATTGATAAAGCCTAATGGCAAATGAAGCCCATCTGAGGAGGAGCTAGAATAGGATTATAAACCATGAAGCAAGAGCAGAAAAGGGCTGAGCTAGGTCAGGCATTATGCATGACTGACTGTAGACTGGGAGAGGCTGACAGCTGAGACTTGGCACTTGGGGTTGGGCTGGCTGGCTGAAGCTGGGAATACTAGCTGATAGGGAAAAGCTGGAAGTTATGTTGGAAAATGAGGGAGAAGAAGCAAGTGATAAGGAAAACAGGATAAAAGCATCTATCTGAAGCATTGGGAGCATACATCTTATAATCAAATCACTAGCTGAAGATGTAAAGATAAGAGATGTTAATCCCTTGAACACAGTAGAATGAATTAGGTGAAGTACTAGATATATTAAGAGCTAAAAGAATGCAGGGTGGAGATTTATTAGTAGATTGTATACCTAAGGAACAGGCTGAGAAACTTCTTAAAACTACAATTTTAGGGAAGTTAAAAGTAATTTGGCAGCAACCTAACTTTATGACAGAAGAAAGAGGGGTAATGAATGGAGTTTCACTAGGCATAACTGAGGATGGAATTTAAATGGGTGTAGGTGAGGACCAGGTGTTTGTTAAACAACTGATTAGCAGGAGAAGGGGAGAAAACAAACCATCCACAGTCCTCCTGACTAACATGTAAAGGTGCAATGCTTCCTGACAGGCTATCAACTCTTCTGGGTTAAATCCTTTATCATGGCCCCTTTTAGATGTTAGAAATGTCAAAGGTTTGGGCATGTGGCGGCTACCTGTAAAGGCAAAATGAGGTGTGGTAAATGTGGAGACCATTCGTATGAGAACTGTATGGAAAGAATAGCCCTGAAATGCAGCAATTGGGCGGCTAAGCCCAGTGCAGCATTCAAAGGGTGTGCGGCAGTTGTGTATGCTAGAGATACAGAAAATTAAAAGTAGCCATCAGCTATCCTATGCAGAAGCTGGCAAAAGATAATCACAGCTGAATGGAGGAGGAAAATGCTGGTGAGGAAAATGAGCTACTAGTTGAACAACATGCAGTTCATGGCAGGAGAAAGAGTAATGGATGAAGATGTACTACTTGCAAGCAAAGAAAACTGTAGCATTTATGAAAAGAGATTAATTGCACTTTACCAACAGGGAAGAAGACAAAGAATAAAAATTATAACAAGCAGATGCTTTTCCGCTGCATATAGGCAATCTCTCGCTAGACCACATTCATGCAATTTTAAATGAATGTAGTTTAAACAACAGGGTTCTAACAGTCTTTAGCTGGAATGCACATAGTTTAACACGTGGTCAGGAGTTAAAGAACACTTATTTTAAAATAGGAAAACAAACCTGACATGATGTGTACAAGAAACATAGTAGTTTAGATTCTTGATATATGATGTAATCAGATGTGACAGAGAAATAATGGGGGCGGGGGAGGCTGTATTTATAAAGGAAGGTCTTGGTTACATTGACATGTACAAAATTTAAGTTTAGAATACAATGCTGTTGAGAGTCCTCTGAAGAGTAACATGTTTATATGAATCTGTCTAGTTTACATGAGTTGTAAATGTGTTAATCTAGAATTGCAAGAGTTAGTTAAGGGCATTAAAGATCCATATATTTATATTTTTGGAGACCTTAATAACCATAATGATTAGGGGGAAGCAGGAAAACTAATTATAATGGCAAACGCTCGGAGCAGGTTATTGATATGCACAACCTGGTATTGCTCTCTCCTGGAGAACCTACTCAGTTTAATTCAATGGATGGAACCTTTTCATGTTTAGATCTAGGAATTGCAACAAGCAATATAGCAAGTAAATGCAGCTGGGAAATCTACAAAGAAGGTGGAATGGGAAGCAATCGCTTCCCTATGCTAATTACATATCAAGGCCCAGGTAATGTTTAAAACACTGGAGCCTTAAAACAAATTGGGGACTCTTTAAGAATAAGTGTGCTGAATATCTAACTATCAATTGTATAAATGATAATGTAGAGGAATTTCATGATATAATAAAAGGAGATATAGCAGCCATCAACCTAGCTATATGCAAGATGTTGAATTGTCACAAACTCAGAAATCCAGTTCCTTAGTGGAATGAAGGTTTTAAAGCCACAATTAAATATAGGAACAAAGCATACAAACAAGCAAAAAGTACAATAAATGTCGAAGACTTAATGAACTATAAAGAATGTAAAGTAGTAGCATAAAATTAAAAAGGCAGAGAAAGACTTTGAGAAAGTACTGTGAGGGAAAATGAACAGATTCCAAGGTTTCAGAGATACATAGACAAGTAAAAAGTGAATGGGATAAATTAAAGTTATACCTGGTCTTATAGCAAATGATGAAGTTGAAAGTTCTAACTTAGGAAAAGCAAATATTTTGGCAAGAGTTCCAAAAAGTTATCAGTGATATAAATAGAGTTTAGTGACCAAAAAATATCTGAAGAAATCTGAGCTCTTACATGACTGGGTAGAATATAAGGATGACATAATGAAAATTTCAGCATACAGGAACTCAAAACCTATAGATAAAAGTAAAAAATATAGCATATGTAATGCGCTTAAGCACCTGCTGAAAGGGAGTTGGAGATTAAATTTTCATAAAAATATATGGGGAAAAGGAATAGTACCAGCAGAATGGAAGCAAGCAGTGGTTAATATGATAGGAAAACCTGGCAAATTACACACAAGACCTAATGCATATAGATCTATTGCTTTCATCGTTTATGGGAAAAATTATGAGAAGAATGATAAATGAGATTAGTAGCCTACTTACAAAAATATAAACTGCACAAAGTGGTGTCAGGAAAGGAAGATGCACTGTTGATCATATTTTCTGTTTCTAATCATATGTACAAAACCCATGAGGAACAGAGTTTGATAGTTGTCTTTTTGGACCTTGAAAAAGTGCATGATATGCTATGGAATGAAGGCTGCTGTATAAACTAGCCACAATTAGAATAAGAGGAAGAATGTTCTAGTGAATGAGACGTCTTGAGTGATAGAACCACACAAGTCAAAGTGGGGATGGCTTTGTTGAATATTTATAAACGTACTAATGGCACTCTACAGGGGAGTGTTAGCTACCCAACCTTGTTTATCATTCTAATGAATGATCTTCTCCAGAGTATAAGGGCAGGAGCAAGTATTACTCTGTTTGTTTGTGGACTGTGCTATATGGAGCAAACATAGAAGACTTAAGATAGCTGTGGAGAGAACCAATGAGGCACTCGTGGATTTCAGAATGGGGAGACTCTTGTTAATTCAAAGGGAATGATCTATACAAAGGGAAGATTGGGGAAGAATGGAATGTATTTTCTTCTGTGTAGACAGACATGAAGTCCTAAGAGAGTTCAAAAATTTACAATGTTGAATCAAACTAAATTGGGAGGATCAATAGATAATATCAAGATTAAATGCAAAGATGGGAGGAATCTGCTTAAAAGTATTGCTGGGAACAATTGGGGTACAGATAAGAACACATTTATGCTGACAGGGCATTGAGACCAGTTAAATTATGGATACGAAGCCTTTTACACAGCTTCTGAATCAACACTAACAAAAATGGAGCCAACCCAAGACCAAGCTTGTGGTATGAGTATTATGACTCCATTGTGTGTGCTGCTGGTAACAATTGGAGAAATACCTATAAATTTAAGGATTAAATTGTTAGATTTAACCTCTTGGGCTAAGGTTAATGGAAATTATGAAGATAAAGCCCTAAAGAATATGTGAGGACTGTTGGGAATTAGTAGACAAGAACTCCTACATTCTGACAGTCGAAGAGAGTGAAAAGGAAGATCTGAAAGAAACTAAAATCTTTATTCATGGGAAATCAGACTATAGCTGGATCGTTGTATCTCCAGTTGTGGATTTGGACTTGTACGGTTAAACAAAGGGAAGAGTAGGACTGTCAAATAGCACTATGATATGAGTTTTGATACGTAGCAAATAGTGCCAGTATTGCCAAATCCTATGCTGATGATCTTTGAGATAACACAGGTAGAGTGGGAATGGCCTTTTGTATCCCTGAAATTGGAATTAAGAGATCTGAGACCATCCAATTCAGTCTAACTTGATGAGCATACTCTTGGCACTGACTTAGATAAGGGATGTGTGCCCAACTATGACTGTTACCTTATCTGACTCTCTATCAGCTATAATGGCAATTAGAAAGGAAGCCTCAGAAAGCAAGAATGTTTTAATATTGCTCTTAACTACAGAGATAGTAATAGTGTGGATTCTGCACGTTGGGATACTGGGCAATGAAATGGCTGATAAAGCAGCTAAAATTGGAGGTTGATTATAAAGATCCTTCTGAGTAAACAGAACATCAAAAGTTTTCAAGAGAGAATTTAAGAAAGAATAGCAAGAACTATGGACCAGAGGGTGGGGAAAGACCAAAGTTTCTATGAAATAGTCCTAAACATGAGGATAATGGTATACATAATAGTTATGATAGAAGTGAAGTAACTATATTTAGCATGCTGCCAGGTCAGTAACCTGAATAGTAATCGTTTCCTAAACAAGCACACAAATGGGTTGTGTGACACTTGGAAAGTCCAAGAAATAGTTGAGCATCTGCTGTGGCAATGCAGGGACCATTACACAAATTCTTTATGAAGAACTAAGATGCTTCAAGGTGAAAAAACATAGTCTGAAAGGATTGGTGTGAATACCGGGAAAGGGGAGTAGCATTAAAAAAAGCATAACTTCTTCATGTTTTTAAGGCAATTTTTTTTTTTTTTGCTTAGATGGCAGTCATAGTCTTACATGCTGAGGCTGCTGTGCCATAAAATGTTGGGTGGAAGGGGGAACTGCAAAAAAAAATCTGTCACTACCTCAAGAAAGAGGGAGTTGGTAAGGGACAAGAAGGCGAGGCAATCCACAGGGATTAGTAAACCCCAGAGTCCTGTCCTGGACAGGGGAGTATGGCAAGAGGCTGATAAGGGTGAAGTAGCCACAGGGAGCAGAGAAGTCTTCAGTGGTAAATCCAATCACAAGCAAGGAGAGATGGAATTGGAAGGAATTCAGGGAAACAGCAACAGGGTCTGAGACTGAGCAGACTAGGATTGCCCATCCTCGAGTCCCTGGATTGGACCCCTTAGTAGTGAGCAGGCCCAGGTTCCCCTACCAGGCACTGGCATAGTAACACTGGACCTAGACTTTGAATGGAAGACGGCCTGAAACCACATATGGATAGTTTGTCCAGTGGAACTTTGTTATCCCAGATTGAGGGGACTATATAGTGACCTGGCTGGATGACTGAGTCACAAAGAGAAAGACAGAGTCCACAGTGCTAGCAACTGACAGAAGGGTGCAAAAGATGGGCCAAGAACTAATTCCTATAACTACCACCTGTGGTGACTGCAAACAGAAGAAGTTGAAGCTTGCACATTTGTAATGTAAAAGTTATTCCAATACATGCTTAGTGTTTGATTGAAGGAAAGCTAATGAATATGTAACATGGAAATATATAAGAACCAAATGAGAAGAGGGGAGGGGCAAGTTAGCGAAATACTGGACAAAAAACTAAACGAGAGAGACAATCCTCATGAATTGCAGGAGAGTGTCCTGGTGCCCTGGAACTTGGTAATTTCCCCCCCTCCCCCAAAATTCATCTTTTCTGTTTATTGTCAGAAACCAAGTGACAATTCTGTCTGAAAACTTAAAGGTGAAAATTGTTTTAAGACAAAATTGGGTGGACTTGACTCAGTTTCCCATCTTACAAAATTATACATATTGGCTGGTTGCCACCAAGGGTATCCAAGAAGGGACTGTTACCTTGGGTTGAGGGGAAAATCTGGAGCAGGAGCTTCCAAACAAATGTTATCCACACCAACAGTATCCTCATTAGGAAACAGACCATTTTGTGTATGAAAGGTCACAATTCTTGTGCATGACTTTTCCTTCTGATTCACCCTCTGCAACCAGAATCTTAAGTGGCTGGTGTTTAGGGAGTCAGAACAAGGCCCAGATTGCATGTTATGCACCTATACCCATGCATTGACAACATGCCAAACACTACCCTGTCCCAAGAGACGCATCTTGAACAGCTGCTGGAAAGGATTCATAACCATCAGCTCTTCAAAACCAAGAGGAACTTTTGATCCCAGTGCAGAGATCAAAATACACATGGCTCTACCTGTAATTTCCCATAATGTTAAATTGCATCAGTTTCCTGAGAGGTTACAAGTAGCCAGTTATTTCCAAGGGCTAGGAATGGGTTTCTCAAAATGCACCTGCTGAAATTCCTTCTGAGGACATAGCATCATGCACTTGATACAGTGCAAAATTAGAGGTATTCTCTGGTAACATCCAATACCCCTCTGTGGTCAGGTAAAGTTAAAATGCTGAAAGCCAACCAAACTATCATTTTAGACCCTTGCATACTCACTATTGTTAGAGCAAAGGTCAACTATTTGCTTATGTCGACCATTTGCTTATCAACTTAGCTGTTACACACACACGTACGTCCTGTTTTTTTAGCATGCACTCCTGCCTTCCGCATGCACGTACTCAAGACGCTCAGTAAGGGGAGTCAAACAGATGTATCCTGTTTACCCCTAGATCCCTGGGAAGGAATTTAAAAAATGTATACGTTAGCAGAATCTACTCACGCAAAATTGTTTGTCATTTAGTATAAAAGAAGCCTGCTTTGTGTTCATAAGGTGTGTCTTCTCTCTCTGGCATTAGCCGAGAAGAACACCTCAATCAGCTGATTGATAAATAAAGAACTTGGAATGCGTCTTTCTGCCTTCTGTGCCTCCTTGGTGTAATTGAGTAGCTCCAGGGGGAAACGAGCCCATTTGGCTAACAATGGCGACTCCGCCGGGACTTCTCTCCCTGTAGGGGGCACAGACCGGCGGCCGAGCGCGATTCGGAGGAGTGACCACCCCGAGAGTTGGTTTGCTCGGGCTTTGGGTCGTCACAATCGGCCGGGGCAGCTGCGTCCCCTCTGAAGAGAACTCCGAAGGACACGGAAGCAAGACGGCTCCAGAAGAAGGGGAAGTCCGACTGCCCCGACTCGGCCACTCCGGGCGGTAAGTGCGTTTACCTCCTGGGTTCGAGGAATAACGCCCCCGAAGGGTGGGTTGGACAGTGGATACTCCCTAGGCAGCCTGTATTTGGGAAGGTATATTAACATTACTGCAGTTTTATAAATGTCTTGTTGTTGTGTTTCTGTGTTTCTGGTTAAGGAATAAGCAAGTAAAGGCCAATGAGTAACTATACCAACTCCACTAACTCGTGGGCTGTTTTGAATAACTATTGGGACTTGGAACAACCCCAGGGATTGCTCC
>NC_133772.1:64365711-64369352 GCF_003597395.2 Chelonoidis abingdonii | reverse complement strand
ATCCAGCGTGATCCACTGTTTCTGGGGCTTCCAAACAGCATAATAAATGAATACAGCCAGCTGGAAACAATGGGAGACTTTAACAACTTCTACAACGATTTGGAATTACGAAATATAAATAATTTTCCACCAATAATCCCAAAATCCTTGATATAGAATTGTCTCATGGCAGATTTCAAACCTTCTGTATACAGAAATGCATAATTTCACTAACACACAACTGTGTGTGTAATGGTCAGAACACACACTGGAAACAACAAGGGTAGAGATGCAAAAGCAAGCACGCAAATTAGGAAATACCAGATTTAAAGGAGTTCTTGCCACTGTGCATATTCTTTAATCCCACTGACTTCAATGGATTTTAAGGATATGCCTGAGTATTCTGCTGAATCAGGATCTGAATGATAGAGCAGTACAGTAACTCCTCACAAAGTCGTCCTAGTTAACATTATTTCGTTGCTGATCAATTAGAGAACATGCTGTTGTAAAGTTGCGCAATGCTCCCTTATAATGTTGTTTGGTAGCCACCTGCTTGGCCACTGCTTGCAGAAAGAGCAGTCCATTGGAGCTAGCTGGAGGGGGCTTGGAACCAGGTTGGACCAGCAGCACGCCATCAGCTCCCTGCTTCCCTAAATTCCCTGTCCGGCAGCCATCCAGCAGCCTATCAATTGCTGTGCAGCTCAGCTGTCCCTCCCCGCACTGTCCTGTGCTTCTCCTGCCTCTGCCTTGGAGCTGCTCCCAGGAGCCTCCTGCTTGCTATGCAGAGGGGGGATGGGGGAGGGGTGCTAATATTAGGGTGTCTCCCTCCCACCACTCCTGTCTCTTATCTCCAAAGCAATGGGGGGGGGGGACACCAGGAGGAGGGAGCTTGCTGGCAGCAGCTGTTGTCTCAACTTGCTGATCTACTTAAAAAGGCAATGTACTTAGAGTGGGGTCAGCATTCTTAAAGGAGCAACGCATGTCTCTCTCTCACACACACATGGTGTGTGTGTCTGTCTCTCTCTGCCATGCTGTCTCCACTCCCTCCATTTGTGCTGCCTTAGAGTGTGAGGCTACATTAACAACGTGTTAGGAGAGCTAGTTCATCATTTATCAGTATGGCATTCCCTGGGAAATATCCCACCCTCTTCTACCTTCTGACTTCACCACAGCCAAGCTTCACAATCATCATTACTGTGTACAGTATTAAATTGTTCAGAACTTATACTGTGTATATATATATATTATATAAAATAAAGTCTTTTATTTGACTAAATTTTTTTATCTCAACCTTAACCCCCACATTTATATTAATTCTTATGGGGAAATTGGATTAGCTTAATATCATTTTGCTTAAAGTAGCATTTTTCAGAAACATAACTACAGCGTTAAGTGAGGCGTTACTGCACTGTAGAACAAGAAGTTTGTGATAACGTAACTAGAAACTGAAACCTGATCAATATGCACAAAGGGGCAGAGTTAGGTTGCACAGACAACGTCAGTCCTAGCATTGCCTAATGTTCAAATGCCTGGTTTTCCAACTCAAACATTCTTTTGACACAGGAAATAACATACAAACACTGGACTTTAAAAAAAGAAAATTGAAAAAATGAAGAAATTCCATCATATATTTGCTAGACCACAGAGAACAAGTCAGGATTCCTGGTTCTTTTCTAGGCACTGGGTATGCAGGACTTCATAACCAAAATACAATTTGGCCTACACTTTCAGTGAGACAGTTGGATTAAGTGGCTGAAACTGGAGTCTGTCTGCCACAGAGATCTCTATTTTATCAGCATTTCTGCCAGAAGTGAGCTTGTGAAATGTCTAAGATCCTTAGTTACTTCACATATAAAATGGGGTAATAATACTTACTAGGGATATGAGGTCTTGCTGGATAAAGATTGAGCAGTGGACAATTAATAACCAATCAGCAGAAGAGGCAAGACTAAAACTCCTGGGCTCACAGTCTAGTTGCATCTTCCCTTGGCCAAAGGATATTTTGACTGGGGAGGAAAGCAAGGTCATCAAATTTGGGAACATAAGAACCGCCATACTGGGTCAGACCAAAGGTCCACCTAGCTCAGTATCTTGTCTTCCAACAATGGCCAATGCCAGGTGCCCCAGGGGGAATGAACAGAGCAGGAAATCATCAAGTGATCCATTCCTAGCTTCTGGCAAACAGAGGCTAGGAACACCATCCCTGTCCACCTGGCTAGGATATTGTCTACTGATGGACCTATCCTCGTTTTGCATGAACTTATCTAGTTCGGTTTTGGCCCTTCAAACATTCGCTGCTGGCAGAGGAAGTTCCACAGGTTGTGATTCTGTAGCGAGCTGTGTAAAAAAACTTCGCTTGTTGTTTGTTTAAACCTGCTGCCTCAGTTAATTTTCAGTTTGGTGAACCCTTAGTTCTTGTGTTATGAGGAGGAGTAAATAACAGCTTGGCCGTAGTTTACTTTCCTCCAGCATTCTGAGTCATGAAATTTCCTGAGCTTCCATCAATATCCCCTTAGTACATCTCTTTTTGCCGCTTCGATTTCTGGAAATATGTCCCATGTTTTATTTTAATCTGATCCTCATAGGCAGCCGTTCCAAATACTCCTGAATGTATTATTTTTTGTTGCCGCTTTTCTGAACCTTTTCCATATTCCAATATATCTTTTTTGGGGTGATTACATCTGCACACAATATTCATATGACTTGTGGGTGTACCCTTATGGATTTGGTATAATAGAGGCGAATATGATATTTGTCTGTCTTTTGTTCTGATTCTCTTTTCTTAATTGATTTCCCAACATTGCGTTCGCTTTTTTGACTGCTGCTGCATGCTTGCATATTGAGTTGATGTTTTGCAGAGAATATCCCCAATGACTTCTAAGATATTTCTCTTTCTTGAGTGGGTTAACAGCCAATTTAGACCCACATGCATTTTGTATAAGGTAATGAATTGGATTATATTTTCCAGGATGTTTCATATTTTATCATTTATTCACATTGAATTTCATGCTAGCTATTTTGTGGTGGCGCCGTAGGCACTACACTTTGTAGAGATTTTCTTTTTGGAAATAGCTTCTTCGCAGTCTGCCTGCCTACTTAAATATCTTGAGGAATTTGTTATCATCGGCAAATTTTGCCACTTCTATTCTGCTTTTTCTCCCTTTTTCCCCCTTTTCCAGATCCTTTATATGAATAACTGCATAGCCTGGGGCCCAGTACAGATCCCTGGGGACACACTATTTAACTCTTTCCATTCTGAAAAGTGGACCATTTTATTCCTACCCTTGTTTCCCTATTTTTTTACCAGTTACCCGATCCATGAGAGGAACCTTCCCCCTATCCATGATAGCTTCGTTTGCTAAAGCCTTTGTGAGTGGGACCGTTCGTGAAGGCTTTCTGAAAATCTATAGTTACACTATATCTGACTGGATACTCCTGTCCACATGCTTGTTGACCATTAAAAGAACTCTAGTAGAAGCCACATGGCAGTTCAGTATTTAGGATTTTAAGAACGTATCAACCAAGTGTAACGAAGTTCTGCTGCGCATGTGCCCATACCAACTTTAAGAGGCTCTAAAAACTGGCCAAATGAGTGTGATTTTTCATGGAGTTATGGACACTTCTGGACTGTCCCTGGAAAATAGTTATTTCTCCACTAAGCT
>NC_133772.1:64328015-64358034 GCF_003597395.2 Chelonoidis abingdonii | reverse complement strand
GTTAGCAGAATCTACTCACGCAAAATTGTTTGTCATTTAGTATAAAAGAAGCCTGCTTTGTGTTCATAAGGTGTGTCTTCTCTCTCTGGCATTAGCCGAGAAGAACACCTCAATCAGCTGATTGATAAATAAAGAACTTGGAATGCGTCTTTCTGCCTTCCGTGCCTCCTTGGTGTAACTGAGTAGCTCCAGGGGGAAACGAGCCCATTTGGCTAACATTATGGAAGCAAGCATATGTGTGGATTTTTTTTTTCAATCTTTTAGTACACATACTTTCTGTTTGTTTTGACACCACTGGGAGGGTGTTTTTTTTATAAAGACAACTCACAAACATGGCCATATGAGCATATCAAATTAGACCAGTGGTCCATCAGTTCCAGTATCCTATCTATGACAGTGACTAGTACCAGTTGCATCAGTGGAAAGGTGTAGGAAACCACATGGTGAGCAATTATTGTACTCAGAGGAAGACTCCTACTTTCTGTTAGTAGCTGCCTTATGACTGAGGTATGAGTGTTTTATATCCCTTCTAAAATTATAGAGTAACCAAAGACTAATGCTTATCTGCAGCAATGGAAATAATGTTCTGGGCACAGAAGAATCTGCTGCATTTCAAGACAGCTCCCATAAAGGATACAAAAAAAAAGGAAAAGGTATCATTAAAGTACTTCTCATAGTCCTCCACTGGCTCAAATACTTTGGACATGCTAGATAGCAAAGGACACCCCATATTATACCTGCAGAAAGAAGCAAACCTCTAGAAGCAGAGACTCTTTCTTTCAGACTGTCACCATTTACAATTCATAGCCTGGACATTGGAAAAGGGAGTGTAGTTCAGTATTGACTGTTTCTGATGTGAAGGGAACCAGAAAGTTATTTGAAGCAGAGACTGCCTCTGTTTGTGCAATGCCCAGCACAATGGGCCCTGACCTCAAGCTGCTACTGTGATAACCAGGCCTTTGGGATTATTTGTATCTCAGCAACATGAGTCTTTTCAGGAAGTTTGATTGGATCCCTCAACCAAACACTGTAGAAACATAGGTACCAGCCATAGCAGCTTTTTGTTGTTAAGCACATCACATCCTTCATTTGAGTATCGGGTGCCAAGTTTAATCGTAATGACAAACTGGACAAGCATATGGCTCGCCTTTCTAGTCACTATTACCTCCAAAAGGCAAGTTTTGGAATTTAGTTACCATATGCATACAAGAATCACACTGCTTTTGTTATGAGGAACCTGTTATAGATCCAGAAACCTTTCAGTTCAATTCTTCTTTCCACACTTCATGGGAAATCGTTATCCCATCATTTTGTACTTGGAAAACTGTAACATAAAGGGCCATGCCTAGAGCTGTAAAGCAAGCATATGGAGTTCATATACCAGTGACTGTTCATCTCATTCTATCCAAATGATAAGACCTTAAGTTGCTGCAGGCAAGATGTAAAAGTCCTGCATCAATTGGCATGCTAGGTATCTGAAAAGATATTAACAAAAATCGCTGGAGACACTGTGGGAAAGTGTCGGAGCCTCTTTTCAGAAAGATCTGCAAAGTAAGTTTTGAGGAAAATCTGAAGTCATCCTTTGGTACAAAAGTGCTCCTGGGCTGGTTCCCACTTAATTCTTTACGTTTACAAAGCTCTTGCTTTATATGAAGGGAACTTCCAGTCCTGCCTATTCTGCTTATCTTTTCCCTCCTAACTTTTGGGATTCACTGCTTGTTACTTCCCATGAGTAACGAATGAGGAGAGAAACTGTGCAACAGAATAAAACGTATTACCTAATAATGTTCTGTTTAACAGTGTCTCCAAATTCAACCCACCTTGGCAATCTTTTATAAATAACAAGAATTCAAATAAAAAATGGTCTCTAAAGGAAGATAAACAAATATTGTCTTCAAATTAACCTATGTTTTTATCTAGTTGTCGTAATGCTAATAATTGGTTGCTGGACAGTTTCTACAGATGTGGAAAAACTCTTTTGGTGACCTGAGCTGAAGGGCAGAGCTTAGTCCTGGAGGCTCCAGCAACAACATTGGACTGCCTCCAAATTCCACAGATGGGAGGCATTAGCCCATAAGTAATGAATTCAGAGAGAAGCTGCTAACAAAGAAAACTATCAGGCAAGAAATTTAACATTTCATCTCCAACTATATTAGCATGTAACTGACCATTGGAATGAGGCACTGTATTTCATCCTTCTCAATATCATTTTAGCTATAAATGTACTAGTTTCCATGGCAGAATCTTGCTAATTCTCACTCAGCTAACTTAAATATATATATATTACAAAAAAAAGGTTTGGCTCTACTTCTCAGAAAAACTTCAACAGGAAATAGCTGAGGTCTCCTATTACTTGATTTTCATTAATCTTACAAAATATATCCACTGTATTTGTTAAAATGAAGTGATATATTAAAAGTACAGTCATCTTAAAAACAAAATATATTCTTGGTTTTGCCCTTTTAGCTCTTCCATATAAAATGGTGGTGTTCCATACCAATTGAGGAAGGGAAGTAAAACCTTCCAAGTGCCTCTCAGTTCTTTTCTTTCTGCATGTCTGTGCAGATGTGAACCCAATCTTTTTATCCTTGTATTGGGTGTGTGAGTTGGTTTTGTGGGGGTTTTTTTGGATAATGTATTGTTTTAAAATATTTGTCTACAAATAAGTTTCATTCTATTTTTTTTCTTGTTTGTTGTGTGGAATTAGTTTGATGGTTAGGCTCACTCAGCATTAAAGATGGCAAAAGAGATCAGCGTTCAGGACTTTAGCGAGATATATTGTCAGGACATAGACTCAGCTTCAAGAAGAATTCTCTGCTGGGTCCCTGACTAAGAAGGAGTACTCATAGCCATCACAAAAGGATCCAGTTGCACGGGACTGCATTATTAAAAGGGGTTTGCTCTGACTAAGTGGAAGTAATTTAATAATTTGGGGACCCTAATAAGATGATTATGACTTGTCTTTTGTCCCATTACCAGTTACTTCACAATTTTCTCTGTTTAGTAGATTTGGTATTTTATTGGAATACTTGACTCAAGGTCTACCTTTCATATTGCTGTCAAGGAGGCTCAGGCTTGCACTGCAGTTTGGACGGCATCATCCAAAGCCCAAGATTTGGTGGTGATGGGGGACTTCAACTATTCAGATACATGTTGGGAAAATAATACCGTGGGGCACAGACTATCCCATAAGTTCTTGGACTGCACTGCAGACAACTTTTTATTTCAGAGGGTTGAAAAAGCTACTGGGGGAAAGCTGTTCTAGACTTGATTTTAACAAATAGGGAGGAACTCGTTGAGAATTTGAAAGTAGAAGGAAGCTTGGGTGAAAGTGATCATGAAATCATAGAGTTTGCAATTCTAAGGAAGGGTAGAAGGGAGTACAGCAAAATAGAGACAATGGATTTCAGAAAGGCGGATTTTGATAAGCTTAGAGAGCTGATAGGTAAGGTCCCATGGGAATCAAGACTGAGGGGAAAAACAACTGAGGAGAGTTGGCAGTTTTTCAAAGGGACACTATTAAGGGCCCAAAAGCAAGCTATTCCGATGGGTAGGAAAGATAGAAAATGTGGCAAAAGACCACCTTGGCTTAACCACGAGATCTTGCATGACCTACAAAATAAAAAGGAGTCATATAAAAAATGGAAACTAGGTCAGATTACAAAGGATGAATATAGGCAAATAACACAGGAATGCAGGGGCAAGATTAGAAAGGCAAAGGCACAAAACGAACTCAAACTAGCTATGGGAATAAAGGGAAACAAGACGACTTTTTATCAATACATTAGAAGCAAGAGGAAGACCAAGGACAGGGTAGGCCCACTGCTCAGTGAGGAGGGAGAAACAGTAACAGGAAACTTGGAAATGGCAGAGATGCTTAATGACTTCTTTGTTTCGGTCTTCACTGAGAAGTCTGAAGGAATGTCTAACATAGTGAATGCTTATGGGAAGGGGGTAGGTTTAGAAGATAAAATAAAAAAAGAGCAAGTTAAAAATCACTTAGAAAAGTTAGATGCCTGCAAGTCACCAGGGCCTGATGAGATGCATCCTAGAATACTCAAGGAGTTAATAGAGGAGGTATCTGAGCCTCTAGCTATTATCTTTGGAAAGTCATGGGAGACGGGAGAGATTCCAGAAGACTGGAAAAGGGCAAATATAGTGCCAATCTATAAAAAGGGAAATAAAAACAACCCAGGAAACTACAGACCAGTTAGTTTAACTTCTGTGCCAGGGAAGATAATGGAGCAAGTAATTAAAGAAATCATCTGCAAACACTTGGAAGGTGGTAAGGTGATAGGGAATAGCCAGCATGGATTTGTAAAGAACAAATCGTGTCAAACCAATCTGATAGCTTTCTTTGATAGGATAACGAGTCTTGTGGATAAGGGAGAAGCGGTGGATGTGGTATACCTAGACTTTAGTAAGGCATTTGATACGGTCTCGCATGATATCCTTATCGATAAACTAGGCAAATACAATTTAGATGGGGCTACTATAAGGTGGGTGCATAACTGGCTGGATAACCGTACTCAGAGAGTAGTTATTAATGGCTCCCAATCCTGCTGGAAAGGTATAACAAGTGGGGTTCCGCAGGGGTCTGTTTTGGGACCGGCTCTGTTCAATATCTTCATCAACGACTTAGATGTTGGCATAGAAAGTACGCTTATTAAGTTTGCAGACGATACCAAACTGGGAGGGATTGCAACTGCTTTGGAGGACAGGGTCAAAATTCAAAATGATCTGGACAAATTGGAGAAATGGTCTGAGGTAAACCGGATGAAGTTCAATAAAGACAAATGCAAAGTGCTCCACTTAGGAAGGAACAATCAGTTTCACACATACAGAATGGGAAGAGACTGTCTAGGAAGGAGTATGGCAGAAAGAGATCTAGGGGTCATAGTGGACCACAAGCTAAATATGAGTCAACAGTGTGATACTGTTGCAAAAAAAGCAAACGTGATTCTGGGATGCATTAACAGGTGTGTTGTAAACAAGACACGAGAAGTCATTCTTCCGCTCTACTCTGCGCTGGTTAGGCCTCAACTGGAGTATTGTGTCCAGTTCTGGGCACCGCATTTCAAGAAAGATGTGGAGAAATTGGAGAGGGTCCAGAGAAGAGCAACAAGAATGATTAAAGGTCTTGAGAACATGACCTATGAAGGAAGGCTGAAAGAATTGGGTTTATTTAGTTTGGAAAAGAGAAGACTGAGAGGGGACATGATAGCAGTTTTCAGGTATCTAAAAGGGTGTCATCAGGAGGAGGGAGAAAACTTGTTCACCTTAGCCTCTAATGATAGAACAAGAAGCAATGGGCTTAAACTGCAGCAAGGGAGATTTAGGTTGGACATTAGGAAAAAGTTCCTAACTGTCAGGGTAGTTAAACACTGGAATAAATTGCCTAGGGAGGTTGTGGAATCTCCATCTCTGGAGATATTTAAGAGTAGGTTAGATAAATGTCTATCAGGGATGGTCTAGACAGTATTTGGTCCTGCCATGAGGGCAGGGGACTGGACTCAATGACCTCTCAAGGTCCCTTCCAGTCCTAGAGTCTATGAATCCTTTAGAGAACAGATTTCATGGGCATATTATCCTTTCTCTCTCTCTCTCTCACACTCACTCACTCACTATTGAAAGGTTTAGTTTCCACAAGGCTAATGAAGGCTTTTATTGAGCTTCTTAAGACCAGCTTTCTCTTGTATCCTTCACTGAAGATTTTTCCCTTGGGACTGTAACATTTGTCAAAAGACCATCAGAACTGCAGACTTTGACAGATTTTTCTTATACAAATTTTCATAAGAGGTCTTGGATTGCCTTTTAAATTACTTTTGGGGGGGCACAGAACAGGGGGGATAAATACTACTGTTTCTAAGCTTCATGATCTTTTAGGTTAAGATTGGTTGCACACTGACCCTGACCTGATAATGTGTTTTTATAGCTGTCTTCAAGATTGTGACTTTTGGTGAAAAGTCCACGTCAATGTAGAGATGACCTAAACAAATCTGAGACTGACGTTGGTTCCTTATTCTCAACTCCCACAAATAAGGGACTGTGAGTCTATAAAGCACAGTTCCAGGGTCAGACCTCCATGTGTGGTGCCCTTCTTTGTGATGTGGGACCCTGCAGTCCCATCACTTTCGACACCGAAACCAGTGCTTCGGACCTCCCAGGGCCCATCCTCCCTCCTATCATTTTATAGAAGCTTTCTTAGAGTCCCACTTAGGATATGGGCTGGCTCTCTGAGCTCCTAGATTACTTCCCTGCCATGTTGGCTCCAAAGGGCATAAAGTACTCAGACTTGACAAAGGAATTCTTGACCACGGTTACTTTACTCTTTAAGCATATCAGAGCTACAAATCTTTTCAAAACAAAAGTCGTGAAATCCGCTCTCCCCTCATTTGATTTCACCCCTTCTGAGAGTCAGAGGTTTGGCAGAGTCCCTCTTACCTTTCCCCTTTCCAGCTAGTCCTGCTTGCATGTGGTGATGGTCACTGCCCCTGTTCAGAGAAACCAGGCCATCTGCTTAGCTGGAAAACTTTCCTCTTTGCCTTGAGAGGCCCCTCATTAGAAAAATATATATATTGTTCCAGTGGCAGAGGACAGCAGTTGAGAGACTATTGAAGATGATGGCCCTAAAATGCCATCTTGATAGCTGCCAGGCTTAGGAAAGGGACTTGAGACCTGACTGAAGGCTCATCTGAGAGAAGCTAGCTGGAACACAATTCAATATGCATGACTTGGAGAAGACTAGAAGTGTGTTCAGCACATAATACAAAACAAAGTTTACAGTTTGATACAGACATGTCCCACATGTCCCCCAAGTGAGAGTCTTGTTAATCTCAAAAGCAGAGTATGGTTGGGCTAGTGCTTTTCATGGCACTGGATGGGGGGAAATCAATTGTTTTGGGGGAAGGACCTGCATCTCCTTACTCCAGGAAATTAACAGTGGTATAAAATCCCCACTACTTAAACTATTTGAAAGTTGATGGGGCATATAGGGTGAAGGCCTTAAATTTGGAAAAGTATGAGGCTGTATATGCAGAATTTTTCAGACTAGAAGGTGGCAGAACATGTACAGCATGACACAGTGAAAAAGTAGCTGTATTTCCTTCTTTCTAGCCTTTAAAAAAAACCCTAATACAATAGTGTTAATTTTGTGGCTTTTGTTTAAATGTACCAGTGCATTGTGATAAATATACATAAAGTTGTAGTTTCATTCGTTTATAGGATTCATCCTGTTTTTGTAGTCATTCATACAAATTGTGCATTCTAAAGGAATACTAACAGAACTTATAGTTTAATAGCCTCTGCTCCTGTTAAAACCTCTGCAGTAGACAAAATTAATTCCAAAAGCTTTCTGCAAAAATGACCATTTTATTTGTCAAAATCTAATTTAAGACTATTTCTTATTTTTACACTATTACTACAGTGGCTGTAGATATGGGTTGGCCCAATTTTCCTTTGATATCTGTCTCTACCACCATTTCAGTCTTAACAGTATGTTCACTAAAAATGGCAGATCTAGAAACAAAATGATGACAGCAAATAGAGGAATACCATCATTCCCATTTAAGACCCTCATCCTGCAGTCTTTCCAACTGCAAACATCTGTAATCCTACATAAAATCCGTTTTTGTCAGACCTTAATTCTAATTTTGTTTTGCAAAAATCCCTTTCATTTCACCAGGACATGTTTTAGTTGGATGCCAGACATGCAGTGTTGCCTTCTTCTCAGGGTGATAATCCCATGCAAATAGCATCATGGGTTCTTCAGCAACTGCTTATTCCCTGACCCAGTTCCATTTAGTGCAAGAAATGGGAGAATCAATATTAATGTACTAAAAGTGTGTGTAGGAAAACCTACGTCAATTCTTGGTTACATGGCTGAATTACAAAAATATATGCACACATTTTACATATACTTACCTAAAGTCACATACGCTGAAGCATGCAAACACTTCTAAACATCATGCTGAACCCTTAAGGCTGTAACTGGATTTGCACGGATGGACCCCAGAGTATGACTGAAGCCAGTAGAACTCCATATAGGTACAAAGGTCTACCTGCATAGATCAAATTGCAGGATCAGGGCTTAAACTTATACAGGAAAGATTTTCTTAACTTTAATATTCTAGCTGTGAATTTTCTCTTTCCTCCCCATCCATTTATAAAGAGTCAAAGGATTCCACAGTCAAGTAAAGAATTGCCAGCTTCCATAAGCAGCATATACTTTTGCATAAGAATACCATTTCATAGAGCATGTAAATGATATAAATTAAAGGAATAAATTCTGGATCCCTTGAACTCAATGGAAAAATTACCACAGACTTTAGTGAGGCATTGTTTAGAACTCTGCTTTTTGTTCTTCCTAGGGTCTGTACAGAAGACAGGATATATATTAAATCATGTATTTTGCAATCGACAAATATATTATCCTTCAATTTTACATTGTTTTCAGATAGGGTAGTCCAGTACTTTGTCAACATATTTTGTAAAGACGGTAAGTTGAGATACAGTTGTAGTCTCTATTATTCTTCACTAAAAACAAGTACAAAATACTCAATTAACTTTTTTATGCTGATGCAAACAGGAAAGGTAGGAGTTTTTAGAATGTGGGGGATAAAGTTATTCTGGGATTACTCTACTTGAAGTCCACTCAGCGTTGTAATCCCCCCCTACTTTATTTTTTTTTTAAAAAAAATCATGGCTCAGTTTTTCCATTGACAAGATGTCCTGTACTTTCTGAAACCACTGATTCAAGTGGGTAAACAGATTGACGTGTCACTTTTTTGAGCAGTTAATCTAGCTCAATAGAGCGTGGACTTTCTTCTCTACCCCTAAGGTACGAAAAACAAACAAACCACAACTATGAACCTAATCCTCTAAGATGCCAAATACTTTTGAATGTTTTTAAAGTCAATATATCTGAAAGGACTCTGACTCTCAAGACTGAACTGTTAAAACTTAAGTATAGTAGTCATTTAAATAAATCAAAGTTGAGTCACGGAGCAGTTAAAAGCTGGTAGGCAAAATAATGTCACACTTAAGAGCACAACACTTATTTATATTTGTCTCCTGGCTGACTGCTGAGCCACAATGCAGTGTAAGTGAATGAATGCAGAGACTAACCCCAGGTAGCACAAATTTCTTCAGAAATTCCTGATCAACAAAGCCACGATCAACAAACCCCTCCGCAACCCAACCCCTCTCCCAAACTCCCCCACCATTAAAGTGGCACTTTAATGGCACAACAAATTGTCTTGGCATAGTCACACTGTAAAATACTCACTCTGCTAGAAATCCTGGACAGAAAGCTGCATTGTACATTACACACACTGTATTTCATCAGTCTTCCATTGTAGTCTAATATAGTAAAATAGGAATATAACAGTGAATAGGGCAAATGCCCACGCTCAAAGTAAAATGTAAGGTATCAGTATCTTCTAGGAAAGCTACTGCTTTTGTCACTAAACTAACAGTATACTCTTCTTAAGAATTTCTTTGCTATTGTGAATTATAAAGGCAGAAGCCAGGAAGCTAGTTCTTTCAAGAAAGTGGACTTAAGATGATAGTTTTGGACTGAAGGGGAAAAGAGTGTATTTAATCCAAGCAACACTTCCACAGTCTAACCTGGGTCAACAATGGAGTCACTAGGACATTAACAGGCCAAACATACTGCTCTCCAGGGAAAATAAAAGTTGTATTTTTATTGCAACAGGATCATTTCTAAATTCCCTCATCTACTCAGTAGTGTTCTGAGGTCACTTCTAGTTTTGGAATCAGTTCATAATACATCAGTTTAGTTAGCTGTAAATAATCAAAAGCAGTTTCACATTTGGGAAAAGGATTAGACATTCCTTGATACAAAAGAGAAGTAAAAGTGCTTCTAGCACTTGGCAAATATTATTGTACTATATATAGTTAAGCCACCCAGGTAGTACAGAAGCTTTTAGGAAATAAACTATCCAAGAGATGACCTAATAGGTCTTTTCCTTTTCCATTTTTTAATATTTCCAGAAATACAACACTACCCCCTTGTGGTGCAAAAAAGGACAAAATAGCCAACAATGTTTAGTTAACATGTACTGGAAGTTAATACTATTATGTTATAATTATGCACTCAAGAAATCCATAATTGGCGAATCAATGAAAAGAGAACGGGCATAAGACCACAAAATATTTACCTCAGTAAAAGCATGTAAAGCGATTATAATTCAAAGCAACTTTTTTTTTTTACAGCACACTTCACAAAATTTCAATTTGCAGAAGCCAAGCTTTTCCAAAGGCACTAAATTCACAGGTAATTAACCAATAATTAGTACAGAAGTGATGGACAGCAGCACAAGTATCTAGAGAAGATAACTTTTTTTTTTACAGAGGCAGACAAAGTTCAACAAAACTTTAAATGCTAGAAAAGGAAAAACCCACACAAACTAAAAGTTACCCAAGATGTGCATGTTAGTTTCAAGGACAGAAATATAATACATTCACTTTATCACCATTAAATACTAAGTTAATTCCCAAATAACTGGGCATCTCCCACTCTCCACCCCACCCAAAAGTTGAAGCATGAGATGTTTTAAAAAATGGCAAGTTTTGGCCACCTTTGTTTTGCATTCTGAGATTTTTGCTTGAAAAATATTTTGAGCGTACACCTCTATCCTCTGTCGTACTGCAATGGCAAAGTACTGTTGAATCTTCATACGCAAACAGCAAAAGCCACACAATGTATAAGTGCCACTCAGCTGCAGAAACTGGAAAGTTATTGGCAGTATTTGATCCTCTTCTTTTCAAATGCCACACTTCTTTATCCAACCTGCCACTAGAAAAATAAAACAAAGTTGTGTGTATGCAGTAAACTCAGTGATTCATTATGGTCCATGTGCTTCATTCAAATCCACCAATATGTTTTTATGTGCAACAAGAGGATGCACAACTTTCTAGATACTATCCCTGTCCCAAAAAGTTTCCCTCTCCCTTATCTTTTTAATAAGTTGCTGTTTTCCTTTTAGATGGTAAATTAGCATATATGGAGTGTAGATAAACAGATGTACACCAAAAATACATAACTTCCCCCTTGCCTGTTTGTTATTAATTGGCTAATTTCTTATAAGCATGGAGGAAAAAACATGGTTTCTCAAGGAGGTTGCCATCTTACAAGTATGGTTAGTAAGGGTGTTCCATGTGCAGGGAGGAACCTGGAATTTAGGTGTGAATATGATTGTGGGAGAAGTTGGTAAGTGGGAAGTCAAAATTAGCATTAATGGTGGAGCAGAGAGGATGGGAGCAATGCAGTAAGACAGGAGTGGACAAGTGGGGAAGGACAGAGCTGTGAAAAGCCTTCAGGGTTAGAAAAAGTAACTTGCATTTTATGGTAGGAAAAGGGAGACCTAGTGGAAGAATTCAAAGAGGGGGTGGGTGATACAGTAAGACAACACGAAGGAAGATGTATGATCTTAGAAGCTGCATTTTGAATGGATTGGAGGGAAGGATCAAATGGGTATTGGAGAAATCATAAGAGGAGGCAGCTGCAATAGTTAATGTGGGATGAAGAGTTTGAACAAGATTTTGCTGTGGGAATAAAATGGAAAGCTTGCAGATCTAAAAACAAACATTTTAGAAAGGATTTAACAAAGTAAATCTTAAAACTTACTCTAAGTCCACCGCCGCCACCTCCTCCAGAGCTTGAAGATGCAATTTGTTTCTCCATTTCCTCCTGTTTCTTTTTCTTGTGCTCCACAGAATATGGGTTCTTAACACCCCGAGAGGTGGCCTTTAGGGAAATAAGATTGGGTAAAATACTGCAGTTCAGTTTCTTTCCAAAGAAATAAAATCTTGGCAACTATATTTTGTGGGTTTCTATTTGGAAGCAATATTGAAACACTAATTAATACTAGTATGCAACACAGCATTATAACTTTTTAAGGTGCTTTTTCACATTGCACAGTATTTGTCAGTGATGGCAATGAGGTATTCTCTTATTTCATTTTATTTGTATATCCAGCTGGGCATTATTTAATGAGTAAATGCATGTGGTTTGTATTCAAATTGTAAAATTAAACATTTCCCTGTCCCCTTCAAGAACTCCCAGGCACCCTGATCCTGCAGTTTTTCAGTTGGTGTGAGCTCCATATTCTTACCCTCACCAATTAAATTTTAACTTAAAAAGGATGGTTTAGGCAGTCTGCTCCATCCAAGAACCCAAACTGTTAGTTTATTATGGGATCACTGCCCCACCTTCTCTTACCACATGGATTCCTGCAAGTACAGGGCATCCTATAGCTAACAGAGAGATGTTAGCCAAGAGGTCTCATTATAATTTACAATAAGTGCATGAGGGGAGATAACAGATTTAGTTTCCCCATCTACTGTACTTATGTGAACCTTACCACAGAAGAAAATGAGAATTTTACATGCAGCAGAACTGCATAGCCAAGTGGTTAGGGGACTAGCTTAGGATGTGTAAAACCAAAGTTCAATTCCTCTACCACAAATATTCTCTGTGATCCTGGGCAAGTCACTATTTGTGCCTCAATTGTCCGTCTGTAAAATAAGGTTAATAGTACTTCCCCTACCTCATAGGGGTGTTGAGGATATATACATTACAAGATGGAGGTACTGAGATACTATGGTGATGGCGCCATATAAGTCCTAAATTAGAGTGATATAAGGTTCTAAAACATGAATACCAAGGCAGCACACAATAGCTTCTTTTTCCTCTTACTTATTTTGAAATCTGAACTTTACAGAATTTTTAATGCACTTCTAGCTCTTAATTTAGAGTTATAACACTACATGTGAGCAACAGAAAAAATAAGGTTAAATCTATGCTGAGAGGAAAGAGGAACAGACTGCTAGCACAAATCCAAGGTGGTGGTGATTGATATCGGTCAAAGCAGAGTTGTGACAAAGCAAGACTGTAGACGAAGTAAGAATGTGAAGAGAGGCATTAAGCTGTCAATGCCATATATAAAATATGAAGTAAAGATGAAGTAGGGTGATCTGAACAGTATATTAGACTAGCATATTATTTGCATAGAAACAGAATGACACTAGCTCCAGCATGGTCTGAACAGAGGGCTAGAAACCTTAGTTCTAGACGGACAGACACCTCGTGTGTTAAGTTACATGTTTGCAGAATAGGAGCTTTAGTTTGTGTCTGTTTCCACCATCTACTACATCTCTTCCTATATGGTATTTATCTACCTATCACTCAGGGTTGTTGCAAGAATATATATTTAGAAAGTACTTTTGAGATTCAAAGCACTGTAGCTGTACTAAATCTTTTTTTTAATTAAAATGTAGTCCAAAGCAAAACAAAGGTTTTAATAAAAGGGTCTTTAAATATCACTTAAATGCTGCTATAATAATTTAGAAAGTGCTTTTATTCATGACTCAAATATGAATCATCTTTTAAACAGGAGCAAACAGAATAAGCCCGTACCAGCAAAAGGCCAAGAAACCATAAAGAGAACAACCACCACCAATGTTCATACAATACACATGTTCATTATCTTCAGATTTCAGATGCATATTTGAAATTCATCAAGACACTTTAGAGAATTTAGATTATGCAGTGCTTAAAAAAAAAATCTGGTAAGGTCCAAATAAGGCTACAGTTCTATTGCTTTAGGCTTCTGTATGTGTTTCCACCCTCCTATTATTACTTCTGCCCTAAGGCAACTACTACCTCCACTTTCCTAAGTTTAAGACCTCCCAGCTTCAGCACCCAAGTTTCCAATTTTTCAGGCCCATAGTTTGTCAATGCCACTGCTTAATTGACTGCGATGAGGAAAGAGACCTATATTTTCCCCATGTTAATGAAGCGAACAGCCAACAAATTCAGCTATGTTGAGCTTTTAGAAGTAGCAAGTCTCAAAATAACATTTGCAAATGCCACCAAAACAATTGCAATTTTTGAAAAATGCAACTGAAATCTCTTTTGTGTTTGTGGTCAAAGTAAAACAAAAATATCACCAACAAAAATCAATTCCTTCGTTTGGTTTATAAGAACTTTCCAGCTTTGCATTCATATTTTATAATGGCAGGGATTTTCAACAGCGCTAATAGCCATTTTGAATTTCAACGGGAGTCAGATGCCTAACTATCTTCAGCTTCTTTCAAAATCCCCACCAATTTTCCAAGATATCATTGTATAAATACCCATCAAATACATTATCCCCAACAAATTAGTAACATGACAGCCAAGTGCAATGATAAATTCCCCTTGCTTATAATCCACGTATGCTGTTCAGTTGCATTTGGCAAAGAAACTTCATATTTCCCATATTAAAACCAGTGGCTACATAACAAGTTTCTGAATAAATGTAATGTTACCTCCATTTGCCTCTTTTCTGCAGCTTCTGCAAGTTGTCTTCTCTTAATTTCCTACAGACAATTTGGAAAAAAAAGGAGTTATATTCCACTGTAGTAGAGAAAGCAGAATAAATTGTTTAATGATGAAGATACAGTAGTTTTAAAAAAGATTCAATGATATAATGCATAGACTACTCCATGTCCATTCCTTGTCATTCGTATGAACAATGGAAGTTATTTAATCAAATTCTGAACTTAAGTCAAATGGTAGCTGCTGCTTCTCTCTGTTTATAAGTATTAAAGTAACTACATAAGGACAGTATGCTTTTTGGTTACTAAGATGGTAGAGTGTTGTTGCTGCTATGATGTATTCCAGTCTTTGAGTAACAATAGTTAGTGTTATGCAGATATATTCATCAGAAGGCCACATTTCAGATTACTTGAATCTTTACCCCCTCCCCCCAATCCTTTCTAGGATGAAACATGCAATAAGAAGGCAGAGAAATGGACAGATAATCCATAAATTGTCCTTCTCCTTTGAGGAGAAGAAAAATGCAATCTTGGTATGATTGCTGTTTCCCTAAGGTCCTCATGAAAATAACCTCATGAGACATGTGCCTCATCACAAGCATAAATATTTTAAAAACAAACATCATGCAGCGCACTGTCAACTTGTGGAACTCCTTACCTGAGGAGGTTGTGAAGGCTAGGATTATAACAGTGTTTAAAAGAGAACTGGATAAATTCATGGTGGTTAAGGCCATAAATGGCTATTAGCCAGGATGGGAAAGGAATGGTGTCCCTAGCCTCTGTTTGAGAGAGGATGAAGATGGATGGCAGGAGAGAGATCACTTGATCATTGCCTCTAGGTTCACTCCCTATTGGCCACTGTCAGTAGACAGATACTAGATGGACCTTTGGTCTGACCCGGTACGGACGTTCTTATGGAACCGCTGATAGTGATGTTTACAAAATAACTGTAACTAGATTAGCAATTACTATAAATGGATTTTCACTGAATGTAAGTTCACTAAAACCAGGCTCCACTGTTTTCCAGAGTTAGAAAAGCAGATTTATTTCCTTGCCAGTTAAATCCCAACCAGGATCTTGATCCAACAAATCAGGTCAGCTAGCATAGGCCCCTAAACCCATGAAGAATCCCACTGATTCTGAAGTCAGTGGGCTTCCACAAGGACTCAGGGAACTATGCTAAGATGACTTGTACCCATGTCAGTAATAAATGGTAGCGATGGCATATCTGAAATGAGTTCACCATCTTAGTAAAGTTTCTAGTAGCAGGGTATGTATAATATAAACAGGAGTGTAACAGAGAGACCAAGCACTAAATGGGTTTAGAGACAGAATTACCCTCTCCCTCTTAAGAGATGGTCCCGCCAGATCTTTCTTTGTGCTCCTACAGATACTTCAAGTGCAGGACTGAGACGGTGACTGAGAGTGACAAACTCCAAATTGTGTTTAATTTTAGATCATGGTAGAGATTCCGGGTCTAAGGGGAGTATGGATCAGCATTCATGTGAGTCTCCCAGTCAGTACGCAGCCTAGGGAAGCTAATGATCCAAACAGCGGACCAAATTCGGTGATGAATCCTGGTCATGCGCCTCCTGAGACATGTACACATGCTAAGAAGGGGTGCTACCCTATGGTTTTTGTTTTCTGGTTACATACTGTGTGGTAAGGTACTGACCAGCTGGTAGAAGGACAGCTGCCAGCTTTACTGAGAAGCACCTAGACTTCTGGACAGTATAAAATAACACGATTTTTCAATGTTTTAAAACATTATAAAGAGATACTCAGTTTGACAAACTAATTTTTAAAATGTATGTTTGGATTTTGTTTTTTTAGCTCTTAAGAGTTGTCTGTTGATGTTTATATCTCCCTGCCCCCCCACCCGCTGCCAATCAAGGAAGAAACTGACTAACAAACATTCAGATGACAAATACTTGCAAGATCCAGGCTATACAGGGGGAAGAGTGACACTGATATATCAAATGCCAAAAGCAGACAAGATGGAATGGGAGAAAAATATCTGTTTGCTCATCAACTTTTCAGTTACAAGTAAGACCTAAATTATTAAGTAGAAAATTTTCTCCCAAAAATGATTTTCAAATTGGTGTCCCTTTAAAGCAAAACGTTCTTAACAAAAACAAACAGAGTACTATGGACCTGCTTCTGCAGATCCATGCAAGATCAATGTGTTTTTTTTAAAATTAATGGGTATATTTAACCCTTTAATTATACATCGAGGGCCTAATTCCCTCCCTCCCCAAAATAAATATTTAAGAACGCAGTTTTTTAACGGGATCTCTTACTGCGTGTATGTCATTGGCAATGTTATAGGTGCACCTTTGGGAGGCAGCAATCCTCACGGCTCACTGCACCCCAGGGGGGCTGACCGATCCCAGAACATTGCCGCTGCCCTTGTCCTGCCTAAAGACTAAACATCTAATACTCTCCTCAGCTCTGCTGCATTATTTTATCCTGCAATTATGGGGAAACCACACCATGGAAAGTCGCCTCTCTGTGGGGTAAAATAGAAAAAGAACCAACCAAACCGCTAGCTCAAAAAACCGGAGGAGGAGGAGCAGCTGCAAGGAGGCTGCACCTGCTGGGGGCCTGCTCCGGGGCGGCGTGTTTGCCTGTGGAGGAGCGCGGTGCCCGCGGCCCAGCTAGGGCGTGTCGGGAGAGAGGAGCTGGGCTCCCGCGTGCGGAGCGGAGGTGCCGTGCGCGCCGCACTCACCGGGTCGGGCGTCTCCACCACGTCCTCGGCGGCTCCCCCCAAGCAGGGTAGACAGAGCCCCATGCCGGGGCCCGCTCCGCGCCGCCGGGTCGTCTAGCGCTCGCTCGCTCGCCCGCCCGCCCGCCTCAGGCAGCCAGAGCTCCGGGGACGCGCCGCGCCTGTCCCGCCCGGCACCCTCAGAGCGCAGAGCCCGGCAGGGCCCGCCCAGCTCTGGGATCGGGGCACACGGCGCCACCTGCAGCTCCGGAGCTGCCGCTGCTGCTGCTGCCGCGAGACAAAGGCCGTGAGGAGGCTGGATGCAGGCTCGGGGGAAGGCGGGAGCCGGGGCCCACCAGTGTCCTGTTCCCGGAGGTCTCCGCTACCCTAGGGTGTAGAGTAGTAAACTGCTCCGCGGAGAACTGTGCTGGTGGCAGCAGTTACTCATAACTTAGAGCGTAAGAAACTGCTACTTGATGTAGCAAATGCCTACAGCCAGCGGTTTCTTGCACTATAATGTAAATTACTATGCAGGTATTGATACGTATAGATTGTAAGAAACAGCTTTTGGGGAAAAAACCAAACCCTGCTACTTGATTTTTACATACTTGAAAACTATTATGTTTCAGTCTTCCCTCATGTGTCATGTTCTCTAGACCGTTAATTTTTTTTCTCTTCTCTGGACTTTTTCTAACTTGTCCACATCTTTCCTGAACTGTAGTGCCCAGAGCAGCACACAATACTCCAACTGAGGCCTAAGCAGCACAGAGTAGAGCGGACATCCCATAGTTGTGATCTGTTTTTTTGCAGCAGCATTACACTCTTCACTCATATTCAGCTTGTGGTCCGCTATGACCCCCAGATCCCTTTCAGCAGTACTCCTTCCTAGGCAGTCATTTCCCGTTTTGTATGCTTGCAACTGATTTGTTTCTTCCTAAATGGAATACTTTTGCATTTCTCCTTTTTGAATTTTATCCTATTTACATCAGACTATTTATTTCACCAGTGTGTCCAGATCATTTTGAATTTTCATCCTGTCCTCTCAAGCACTTGCAATCCCAGCTTGTTATCATTCACAAACTTTATAAGTATACTCTCTATGCCTTTATCTCAATCATTAAGATTTTGAATAAAAACATATCCAGAACTGAACCCCAGTTGTTATACCCTTTCAGCCTGTGAATCACTGATAATTACTGTTGGAACTGTTTTCCAACTAGTATTGCACTCATCACACACACACGGCGAGACATGCTACCTGTAAGTGCTATATATGATGAAGCTAATTCCTACAGGTAGCAGTTTCTCACACCAGATCTATGTGAGATTATCTGTAGAAATTTGCAACCCATAGCAGAGAGAGAGTGAATTCTTACCATTAGCAGTTCCTGAGGGCTGTGAACACTCAGGTAAACAGTGTCTCACAGCCAGCTAGCGGCTTTCCCTTACAAACCGCAATACATAGTTTGAAAACACATGGCCTAGCACAATAAGCAAACCTACTGTGCTATTTTCCTTAAAAGAAAAATAAACTAATGCTGAATACTGCAGCTGACAGAATGCAATGTAAACAAGTATCTTACAGATCTTTCTTGATAGAGAAGCTTTCTGCTAAACCCTGCACATGCCCAGCCCAGTCATAGTCCCTACCTTCACCTGGCTTCTCTCACTCAGCACAAAACAAAATGTACACAAGATGACATTTGGAAAGATGAGAGGTTCAGTTGATGAACCTGCCAGATAATAGCTGCTGCTGCTGGAAATATAGTGGGAGAATACACCAGAGAGATTACACTGATCAGGCCTTTTGAGAATTTACCAGGGAAATCCAGAAATTTTATAATTCAGGATTCTGAAGAAAAGTACAGGGAAATGAGACCCAGGATTTCCACTGACTTGCTGTGTAACCTATGGCAAGTTACATCACTTTGTGTGCCTCCAGTTTGTCCTCTCAACTTTCCCTTGCCCTATTAGCTCAAGAGTAAATAGGCCAGCTACAATTCTGATTTCAGCAGCAGATCTTTTCACCCCTCTGGATCTATCACCTGGTGTTTAGACGGAAGTTGGTGTGCTTCCTACCTCTCGTGTATGATGTAGTGTACAAAAGAGAAATTATTTTTGCAAACATTCCATTCCTGCATGGAAACTATTGACATGCTTGATAAATGGAAGTGTCAACAAATTCTTTAAAAACAACTGTATGGTAAGAAATACCTTTGAGAAACCATTCTGTCTTCTTCATCCTCTATAACCATGTCATCAAAATCACCTGGATGACTGCTTGAAAATCCTGACACTACACACACCTCCTTTTCCATGTGTGTGACCTCCACTTGGCTGTTGAGGCTTGTGAGATACATTGCCTCCCATTTCTCCTACGTCTGAGGTTTCCATAGTGTCATCCACAGCAGTTTCCTTTTCCATGTTTCTCTGATATGTTTTCCTCACCTAATTTTGGAGGCTCTTTAAATACTTTTAGTTGAGAGATACTGTACAACGTTGCTAAACCTTTCCCTAACTTGTTTTCTAATGTAACTCTTTTGCCTTCTATAGTAGCAATTTTGTATGATCCCACCTAGGCAGGTTGTAGCTGCCTTCCCTTTCTTGTTTTCCTTCTCGCATTCAGTAACATGACTGTGTCACCAACCTTGAATGTTATTTCCCCATGTTTACGAGTCTGTTTTGGCATACTGTATTTTTTGCTTTTCTTGTGCTTTTGAAATATTACTAATAGCCAGTTTAGTTTCAGCATCACGTCTAGATTCAATTTTCATGATGTACTCTTTGTAGTATTCTTTGAGTTCCTCAAAACCTGTTGGCTTTGGAAACAAATGGAGAAGGAGTTGTGTTTCTAAAATGAACAATCTCAGAATAACATATGCACCTGAAAGCTGAAGGACTTACTGTGTAGTTGTCTGAGACTTGGTCTGGGAATCTTGCCTCAAAGCCATACAGTAGTTGATAAGGTGACAACTTGGTTGTCATGTTTGGTTTTGTTCGCAAAAAAATACACCACCAAGAAATTCATCCCAATTAGTCGCACTGTTATCAACTAACTTGCACAATGCTCTCTAAAAATGATGATGGATTATTTGTGGGGGAGTGGAAACTACTGTCTTTACTGAGAGAAATTGTATGCAATCGAAAAGGCGTAAAGAGGCCATCCTAGTGCAGTGGGATAATTCCTTTTATTTGAAATAAAAGACAACTTGAGTTTCAATGTACTAAACATTTGAAGCAATCTGTAGCTTCTGTCATAGTACATTCTCCTTTCTATTAATACTGTATTTTTTCCTGCCCTAAAATTACCTTTTGATGGATTTGTTTCTGTTTTCAGCTAGTCCATTGGCTTGTGGATGGTATGGGCTGGTGAAACATGTTGTATTCCCAATTTTTTGCCCATCTCTAGGTTAAGATGAAAGGAAAAAATTTGCCATAAACTTTCCTTTGGACAGGTTTGGTGTATAACCCTAACCCTTTCCTCTGATACCTTACATGGCATGCTTTATATGCAAGATCATGATTATATGAAAATGAGGAATATGGGGTACACTCCCAAGGTATAGAATGTCACACATTCATTTTCTGATATAGCTGTAAAACTACTGTTAAGTTTTCTAAATAAATCACTGTTTAAAAATGTATAGTGTGTACCTTCTAGAAATGAAGGTTATTCTTCACAACTCAGAGTTAGATATATGTATTAAGGCTATATAACAACCAACAAGAATGTCCTTTTATCTAGAAAACCATGATTAAATCGAGTCTTCCTGACTAGTGATTTAAATTTAAATCAAATCCACCATGGTTTAGGGCCAGTGTCACAGCCTGATGTATATTTTATTACTCAAGAAATCTTAAGTCACACTTCCACTGTATGACAAGATGCTTAGTCACCATCTCAAAATACCCATTAGACAAACACTTGATACCAAACACATTTTCAGAGTAGAGAGAACCAACCCCACGTTCCTATATTTTCAGCACTGTTTAAAAAAAATTTTGCAAGTGGAATTTCATGGCTATTGCATGAAAAACCCTTAATGAAAGTCTGAACATTTAAAAAGAAATCTTTTAGTCTCTTTCCACTACATAGGCCATACAGTCTATATTAATAAAAAAAAAACATCAAATGCACACAAAACATTGAGAGTAGTGAAAAGTATTATAAATAGTATGTGAAATACATAATTCATTTGGAAAGCAAGCTCATAGGCAGAAAATCTACCATTGTGCTTTATACAGATTTCCGCTTCTATCACTGTTACACAAACACACACACACACACACACACACACACAAGGAGCAAAGAGGTATCACCACAAAAATTACACTCAGCTGTAGTACTCATATGTCACCTTATTGCTCTCTCATTTAATTTGAGACATTTTCTTTAGCCTTTGTCTTCACTGTTAAAACTTAACTTGTGGTGACTTCATTAGTTTTAGCAGTGAGAAAAAGGCTTATGTCTGCATAATGTTGGACACAAGATATATTATATACACCTGGATTATTCTTCAGTGGTTCATAGAATATCAGGGCTGGAAGGGACCTCAGGAGGTCATCTAGTCCAACCCCCTGCTCAGGGCAGGACCAATCCTCAGACAGATTTTTGGCCCAGATTCCTAAATGGCCCCCTCGAGGATTAAACTCACAACCCTGGTGTAGTCTTATTGGAAACCCAGGGGGTGGGCGGGCACAAGCCCTAAAAGCCCCTGCCCCAGCCTAACTGGAGGGACCAAAATGAACATGGAGGATAACAAATGAGAAACAGGGATTGAGGTGAAGGTCATAGGTTCAAAATGAGGGTACCGGATGGGGACACTGAGCAGAGAACCCTGGACAGCGCCCACTGGTCCTCAAAGATATCAAGGGAATCAGCGGACGCTGCCCAGTTGAACTCTGCCCAGATGTGTGAAACTAGGGAGGAACAGAAATAGGCCCCTCAGTCGCAGAGCACTCCCTCATCCAGCATCCTCCTCCTGGTAGTATAGCTGGAGAGCTTGGCCAGGGCCAGGAGGAGGTTGACCAGGAGATCTTGCAACTTTGTGGGGCCATGGATGGGGTGTGCAAAAAGGAACAGGTGAGGGGAAAAGTGCAGCCAGAATGTCGTCAAGAGGTTCTGGAGGAGCCGGAATAGGGGCTGCAACCTGGTGCATTCAAGATAGGCATGCGCCAGGTTCTCCCTCCTGCCGCAAAAGGGGCAGGCCTTGGGCATGGATGTGAACTGCGCCAGGTACACGCCCATGCTCACAGCTCCGTGAAAGAGCCATCAACCAATTTTCCCGGTGGGCCGTGGGACCAAGGTAGAATGAAGGCACCTCACCCTCAAGGAGGGACGCAAGAGTGAGGAAATGCAGTGTGTGGAACACCAGCATGTACAGATGGTCTCTAGAAGCGGTTTCGAACCAGACCGGCTGCAGGATATGCAGCCAGCTAGAAGTGTAGGAATGGGGAGGCTGGGGGGAGGGGGGTTCATGGAACAGGGGCCGAATAACAATATCCAGAGGGCCTGGGGTGAGGCCTAGCGGGAGTGCCCTCTCACAGGGCCCGCTGCAGGAAGACAAGAGAAACTAGTGACAAAGCAGTCTCCACCTCCTGGAGTACTTGCAGGGGGGTCGTAAGGGTGGAGAGCCCCATGCGCCGACCGAGCACATGGGCATCCACCCAGTCCCCCCTGTCGTATCAGAGCCCATGGAGGTGACGGAGGAAGGCGTGTGCCAGTGTGCTCCACGCTGGACTACCCACGCCATAAAGGAGTCACTGCAGGGCCTGGAGGCGGAAGACATAGACCTGGTTGCGAAGGCAGACCAGGCCCTGCCCTCTCCTTCCTTTCTCCCTCCCTCCTCCCCAGGGAGACTCAAAATCCCTGCAGGGACTCAGTGCATCCCTGGCCAAAGAACTCCAGAACCGTCCTCTGGAGCCTGACCAGGGTCCCCGGGGCTGGACTCAGAGTGTTGAACCAGTGCCAGAGCATGGACAAGACTAGCTGGTTCGGCACCAGCGCCCTCCCTCGCAGGGAGAGGCACCAGAGCAGTCCTGTCCATCTCCGCAGCCGCTCACCCACCCTGGCCTTCAAGTCCTGCCAGTTCTCCGGCGGAGAAGGATGTGTGGTGGAGAGATAAACACGAAGATAGAGCAGCGGACCCGCGCTCCACTGGATGGCTTGAAACACGAGTGGGAGGGAGCTCACCTGCCACCCATCCCCAACCACCAGGCCAGAACTCTTGACTCAGTTGACCCGGGCAGAGGAGGCTGCCAAATAAACAGTCTGTCAGGCCTCCACCCACACCAAGTTGCCTGGGTCCTGGACCTCGAGGAGCACATTGTCGGCATACACCGACAGGACCAGACACAGCTCCGGCTCTCGAAGCACCAACCCCATCAACCTCTGGCAGAGGAGACAGAGGAAGGGCTCGATCACCAGAGCGTACCTCTGGCCCGAGAAGGGGCAGCCCTGCCATACTCTCTGCCCGAAGCTGACCAGCTCGATCAGGGTCCAGTTGAGCCTGACAAGACACTCTGTGGAAGCATACAGCACCTGGAGAAAACTCACAAACTGGGACCCGAAGCCTAACGCTTGCAGAGTGCCCAGGAGATACCCGTGGTCCACCCTGTCAAATGCCTTGCCCTGATCCAGGGACAGGAGGGCAAATGAGAGACCATCCCTGCACCCAAGCTCCAGGAGATCCTGGACCAGATACAGGTGATCAAAGATGCTATGGCCCGGGACGGTGTTGGTCTGGTCTGGGTGGATCATGTCCTCCAGCACGGCCCCCAGCCGCAGCGAGATGGCCTTGGCTATGATTTTGTAAGTCCGTGCTGAGGAGCGAGACAGGACACCAATTCCATAAGTGGCGGAGGTCTTCCTTCTTCGGCAATAAAGTGAGTATGGCTCGCCTACACGAGAGAAGGAGGACCCCGCTCTGCAAGGACTCGGACCAGATGGTGACCAGGTCCAGGCCGAGGACGTCCCAGAACACGTGGTAGAACTCCATGGTCAGCCCACCCATGCCCGGAGACTTGTTGGTGGGCATGCGACGGAGGGCTTCCGAGAACTCTGCCAGAGAGAGGCAGCTCTAGCCAGTCCCGGTCACCTGTGCTGACCGTCGAGAGCCCGTCCCAGAGCACCTGCGAGCGGCAGGATCGGCAGGATCTGGGGAGAAAAGGTGCGCGTAGAAGTTCCTGGCTCTCTCGCACATCTCCACTGGATCTGTGAGGGGGGTGCTGTCCTCTGCCAGAGGGCAGGTGACATGCTTCTTGGCTCCCCTCTTTTTCTCCAGGGCGTAGAAGAAGCGGGAGCCGCGATCCATCTCCCGAAGGAGGCGGATGCGGGGTTGAACAAAGGCGCCCCAGGCCCGATGGTCTTCGAGGACCCGGAACTCCTCCCGCTTCTCCCGGCACGCTCCGCAGAGGGATGGATCCTCGGGGCTGGCGACCAGATGCCTCTCCAGCTCTAAGACCTCCCATTCCAATTGCTCTATCTCTGCATCCCTCCATCAGCTGGCGCCCCGGGTGTAGTCACGGCAGAAGAGCCGGGCGCTCACCTTCCCCACATCCCACCACCACCGTGCCGAGGGAAAGGCACACCGCTGCCCTCGCCAGGCCAGCCAGAACTCCTGGAAGGATGCCACGAAGCCCGCATCCTCCAGCAAGTTGTTGTTAAAGTGCCAATAGGCTGGCCCCGGCCTCTCCGCACAGAGAGAGGCCGTCACAGTGACGAGGTGATGATCCGAAAAAGGGGCTGGCTGGATGCTGGAGGACTGGGCCTGTGAAAGACAGAAGCATGACAAATAGATGTGGTCCAACCGGGAGTGGCACGACTGATGGGCTTCCATCCGGACATAGGTGAACGTGGAGACATCGTCTGGGTGGTGGTCGTGCCAGACGTCCACCAGGGAGTGATTCATAGATTCATAGACTCTAGGACTGGAAGGGACCTCAAGAGGTCATCGAGTCCAGTCCCCTGCCCTCATGGCAGGACCAAATACTGTCTAGACCATCCCTGATAGACATTTATCTAACCTACTCTTAAATATCTCCAGAGATGGAGATTCCACAACCTCCCTAGGCAATTTATTCCAGTGTCTAACTACCCTGACAGTTAGGAACTTTTTCCTAATGTCCAACCTAAATCTCCCTTGCTGCAGTTTAAGCCCATTGCTTCTTGTTCTATCATTAGAGGCTAAGGTGAACAAGTTTTCTCCCTCCTCCTGATGACACCCTTTTAGATACCTGAAAACTGCTATCATGTCCCCTCTCAGTCTTCTCTTTTCCAAACTAAATAAACCCAATTCTTTCAGCCTTCCTTCACAGGTCATGTTCTCAAGACCTTTAATCATTCTTGTTGCTCTTCTCTGGACCCTCTCCAATTTCTCCACATCTTTCTTGAAATGCGGTGCCCAGAACTGGACACAATACTCCAGTTGAGGCCTAACCAGCGCAGAGTAGAGCGGAAGAATGACTTCTCGTGTCTTGTTTACAACACACCTGTTAATGCATCCCAGAATCACGTTTGCTTTTTTTGCAACAGTATCACACTGTTGACTCATATTTAGCTTGTGGTCCACTATGACCCCTAGATCTCTTTCTGCCATACTCCTTCCTAGACAGTCTCTTCCCATTCTGTATGTGTGAAACTGATTGTTCCTTCCTAAGTGGAGCACTTTGCATTTGTCTTTATTGAACTTCATCCGGTTTACCTCAGACCATTTCTCCAATTTGTCCAGATCATTTTGAATTTTGACCCTGTCCTCCAAAGCAGTTGCAATCCCTCCCAGTTTGGTATCGTCCGCAAACTTAATAAGCGTACTTTCTATGCCAACATCTAAGTCGTTGATGAAGATATTGAACAGAGCCGGTCCCAAAACAGACCCCTGCGGAACCCCACTTGTTATACCTTTCCAGCAGGATTGGGAGCCATTAATAACTACTCTCTGAGTACGGTTATCCAGCCAGTTATGCACCCACCTTATAGTAGCCCCATCTAAATTGTATTTGCCTAGTTTATCGATAAGGATATCATGCGAGACCGTATCAAATGCCTTACTAAAGTCTAGGTATACCACATCCACCGCTTCTCCCTTATCCACAAGACTCGTTATCCTATCAAAGAAAGCTATCAGATTGGTTTGACACGATTTGTTCTTTACAAATCCATGCTGGCTATTCCCTATCACCTTACCACCTTCCAAGTGTTTGCAGATGATTTCTTTAATTACTTGCTCCATTATCTTCCCTGGCACAGAAGTTAAACTAACTGGTCTGTAGTTTCCTGGGTTGTTTTTATTTCCCTTTTTATAGATGGGTACTATATTTGCCCTTTTCCAGTCTTCTGGAATCTCTCCTGTCTCCCAGAGGATTGATAGTTGACAATCTCCCAGAGGATGTCCACGGCGGCCGGGCTCTGCTCGGTCCCCAAGCGGTCCCACTCATCCAGGATGGTGCTAAAGTCCTCACCCAGGACCAGGCATTTATGAGGGTCCAAGGAGCCGAGGAAGGCGGACGCCTGTTGATAGAACTACAGCCGCACCGGGGCCGATGTCAGGGCATAGACGTTCATGAGGTTGACCACGAGCCCCTCCATGCGGACCCAGAGGTGCAGCAAGCGGCCCGGTATAGCCTCGGTGACCAGCACCTCGGGCCGTAGGTCGGGGGAGAACAGGGTAGCCACTCCAGCCCTACAGACTGTGAGATGGCTGAAGTAGACTCTGTCCCCCAACTCCAGCTGCCAGCTGGCTTCGGCGGCTGGATCCATGTGGGTCTCCTGCAGGAAAGCCACAGAGTCCCGCCCCCCGAAGGAAGGAGAGCGCCTGGCTCCTGCGGAGACCTACCCTACAGCCCCGGGTGTTCAATGTGGCAAAGGTGATGAGTGACATGAGGAGGGCTGGGGCGATCCTCACCGGCAGGGGAGCTCACGGCCCCCCTTGGGCTGCGCAGGAAACCATGTCCCACCCGCAAACGTGAGCAAAGAGTCATGGAAGCTGTGGACCCACTGGTAAGCCACGGCACCCTGCTTCCCGGTCCTTTTGCCTTCCCCCATGAGGGCCCTCACCCCCCGGAGGATCTGGTGGAAATCCCCCCATCGTTGGAGAGCAAGTGGTACTTTGTTACGGGAGTCTCAACAGGCTCGGCGGCCGTCAGTAGGGTGCCATCCGCGGCCTGGCAGGTCGAGGACTCCAGGGGACCCTCGGAGGCGGGAGTGGATGCAGCAGTCGGGACGCTGGAACAGGGGGAAGGGAAAGCTGGGGTGAGGTCGGCTAGGTCGAGGCCCACTGGCAGAGGGTCATCCTCCCCCTGGGTGACTGGGGTCAGACCCAGGGCCTCGATCTCTGCAAAGATGGAGGGGAGCTCACCTCCTACCATCCCAGGGTCCTCCCCACTAGTGCCCAAGGTGACACTCACCTAGGGTGTTGCAGGGGGCGCAGGTGGTAAAGGAAGAGGAGGGGCCTCATCCGAGGCCTCCGCAGGGAGGGACTGTGGAGGAGGAAGAGTGGTACCCTCCGGTGCTGCCACGTCTTCCCTAGCCGGAACTGGCATATGGACCGACCCCATGGGCAAGGTGGAAGGCTCAGTGTCTGCAGCCCCCTTTCTGGTCTTACAGGGGGCTTTCACATCAGGTGGCACGAGCGGAGCTCGAGACTTCCGCTTGCCCCGCTTACCCTGCACTCGGGTCCAGCCCTCCATGGCATTGCCCACAGGCTGGTCGACAGGGGCTGGGTTGGAGGGCAGGGATGGTGGTTCGCGGACTTGGAGAGATACTGATGGGACAGCTGGAGGAAGGGAAGATTCCCCCTGGGGAGAGCCCTCTCCCACGCCTGGCAGTACCCCTGCCGCACCCTCCTCTACAGGCCCCGCCAGAGTGCAGGCAGCAAAGGCAAGACCCTCCCGCTCATCTGGACGCACTGGAGGAGGTATCCCTGAGGCCCGAGCGGGAGCACTGATGGACTGGGAAGGAGGAGGGGCGGCTCTGGGCACTAGGCAGCCAGGGGCGCAGTGATGACGGGGCCGGCACCCTGCCGGGACTTGGGGGTCCTGGATGCTCCTCCGTGCCAGGCCAAGGGGCAGTCCCTCCGAACGTGCCCCGTCGCCTGGCAGAGGTAACACCGGGCCTCCCCCGTAGAGTAATGCACCCGGTAATGAGCCCCCTGATAGGGGACCAGGAGTAAGGCCTGGCAGTGGGGAGCATGTTCATCCCCCTGGAGCTGCTGGAGGACCTGGGTGTCCGTGTGGTTCTGACCTCCGTCCCTCCCTTCCTTCCCCATGCCGCCCTGTTACCCGCCCTCTCTACCCTGGGGAGGCCCCTTTCCATTGTGATTCCTCTCCCGTTGGGCTGCAAAGACCCTGCCCTCCGTCACGTCCTCTCGTTTCGCTGGCGGCAGTTGAAGCTGCACCTGCCAGCGAAACAAGAGGACGTGACGGAGGGCAGGGTCTTTGCAGCCCAACGGGAGAGGACTCACAATGGAAAGGGGCCTCCCCAGGGTAGAGAGGGCGGGTAACAGGGCGGCATTGGGAAGGAAGGGAGGGATAGAGGTCAGGACCACACGGACACCCAGGTCCTCCAGCAGCTCCAGGGGGATGAACACGCTCCCCACTGCCAGGCCTTACTCCACCCCCTCCTGGGTGGTGGTCTCTGAGACAAGGAAGAAGACAACCTTGCCATACATTTTGGAGGCCGCCAAGATGGCCATGGGCCCTACCACCGTCGCCAACGCCCACACGTAGGCCTCCACGTGGGGCGAGACAAGCACCAGGAGGCAACGGCCGCTGTGCTTCCTGGTCAAGGTGGGGAAGGGGCCCCAGCCACTATAGGTGGTAGCAGAGGCGGTGGTCAGGGGAGAAGACATAGCAGCAGGTGGGGGGGGCCGCTGCCACCTGGGCATATGCCCTGGAGACCAGGGGAGGGGCACCCGCAGAGCTGGTGGAGGGAACAGCAGGGAGGGATGCCGTGGCCGGTGGTGGGGCCACGGCAGTGGTGGCAGTCTCTGCCATGGAGGGCCTAGTCTTTTTAGCGGGGCCCTTTCCTTTCTTTTTGCCCTGGCCCTTTCTGCCGGCTGGGGGGGAGTTTCTCCAGAATCAGAGGGGGCGAGGGACGTGGCTGCAGCAGAGGGCACCCTCCCGCCCGTCACTGCCGGCGCCTCAGCAGGAGCGGTAGCAGGTGGTCTGGCAACGGTGGTTGAGGTGGAGACTAGAGGGGTTGTCAGGGGAGCAGGCGGGGTGAGGGGTGGTGTTTGCCCCAGGGATCCCACCCGCCGCATCTCCCGCCATGGTGAGTAGGGAGAGAGGGGAAGCAGGTCAACCACTCCTCCCTGCTAGGCTGTGTGGAGGGGAGGAGGGTTCCAAAATGGGGGAGCGGGGCAGATAAGGGGACTAGCAAGGCGAGGGGGGGTCAGTCATCGACACGGGATTGAAATCCGGCTTCTCTAGCTGCACTAGGGGAGGGGAGGGATACAACAGCAATGGGGGGTGCAGTGCAATAGGGCAAACTCAAACAGGAGAGAGGCACAAGCGCACCAAAGGGGGCATGGGCGCACGAGGGGAGGGGTAATCAAGGTGAGGGGGTCGCAGAGGGAGGGGAGCAACCAGGCTGAGAATGGGGCAGAGGGAACAAGGGGCTAGCTTCAGGTCTGGGGCGGGACAAACCAAGCTGCAAGGGGAGATGGGCAGGGCAGGCAAAGAAACTGAAGCTGGAGGGGGTGGGGAAGGCTACGAGGGGCAAATGGGGCAGGCAACAAGGGGCAACGTTAGGGGCCTGTTGCAGAGGGGAAGGGGTCAGTTCAGGGAAATGGAGTGCGTGACCCCACGAGCACTTGCGCAAAGTGAGTGTTTGGCTGGCGGCTGCTGCTGCAGGCCCAAACGGTGGCAATAGGGCATGACAGGCTAGGCAAGCAGCTGAGTCCCAGAGGCAGGAACTGAGGCAGATGGTAAGTGGCTTGTGGGGGTGGTGGTGGGGGCAGCGGTGGTGGTGGCGGT
>NC_133772.1:64322835-64327107 GCF_003597395.2 Chelonoidis abingdonii | reverse complement strand
GGTCCTGGCTTCTCCCTCCAGAGGTGGGGGGGGGGCTGGCTGGCAGGCAAGGCCCCTCACGCAGCAGCAGTTCAGGGGAGCTCTCCAGCCAGCAGCAGCCCAGGAAGGGAGAAGGAGCTCTAGCCAGCAAGGCAGCCAGAGAAGGGGGAGCGCTCCAGCCAGCAGGACAGCCTGAACAGACTGAGCATTCCCTGTACCTACTGGGTATCCAGGAAGTGGGCAGGCAGACACCCCACTCCCTGAGAGAGTGGGCTGCAGCAGGCCAGTGCACCTGCACAGATAGGCAGTCAATTAGAGAAGGGCTTATTGGGAGCCAATTGGGGTCCAGATTGGACGCAGTCAATCAGGGCCAGAGTCAGCCCTATAAAAAGGCTGTGAGCCAGGCACCTAAAGAGTCTCCCTCTGCCTGTAGAGGGAGAAGGGCCTGGCTGCAGGGAGCTGGAGATAGGGTACCTGAGTGGAGCAGGGCTGGGGAAAGGCAGAGGAGTTGGGGAGCTCCAGCCTGGAAAGCTCTAGACTGTGGCCTAGCAGAAGGCCAACAGGTACTGGGGATTGCAGAGGGCAGCCCAGGGCTAGGCTAAGGCAGCAGGTCCAAATGTATCCTTGGCAGTGATGAGTAGGCTGATACTGTGGTCTGCCCCAGGGCATGGGGGCTAGATGATGACTGGCAGTAGCCTTATACTGAAGTGAGGTGGGGATACCCCTAGGAGGGGGAGAACCTGAGAAAGGGGTTACTGCCAGGGGGCAGCACCCCAGCTCACAAGGCACCAGAGTCCAGGGAGGGACATGGGGGGGCCAAGCGGTAGTGGATCACCAGCCTGCAGAGGGTGCTCTGGGCTGGAAATTGAGCTAATTCTCTGAGAGACCAGCAGGAGGTGCTACAGGGGTAAGTTTGCACCCTTACACGTGGGTTTTGCAGCTCAATGCTCAAACCACTGAGCTATCCCTCCCCCCTGTAAAAAAAGGAAAAGGGGTGAGAAAGAGATTGATAATGTCAGGTCCTTCTCATTTTCATTATGCTGAGCTCAGTGGAAGCGTCTGTGTTCCCACCATCCAGATTGCTGGGACAATCACTTCTCACTGTTCAGTCTTTGTACCTCAGATTTTTCTGGTGGTTGTTGTAGGCTGTCATTGTCCACCTTCCCCCCCACACCCCTGCCTTTCTGGAAGGCTCTTTTGCTGTGACCTGGGTCAAACAGTGCCCATTGTGTAGAGGTATCTGATCTTGGTCAAGTACTCCTCATTGTATAGTACTATCATTCAGAGGTTTCAATTGCACAGAGTTCCTGGGGTAATCTTTGTGTTTGTGCATTCCTTCAATAAGCCACTAACATTGCCTGGCCTCCTCCAACAAAGGACATTTGAAATATAGAGACATGGTCAATATTTCTAGCTTCAGATACAAATGTGGCATGCATACATATTGGATAAACACAGTCAATAGGTCTTGAGTTTTGCAATGATACCCCACATCAGCCATCTTGCGTAAAGTATATATTAGCTATGTCATATCCATATCAAGCATATTTTCCTAAAGAATATAGAGTATGTCACACTCCACAATGTATGTTTGCTGATCTGCAAATAGTAAAGGAGCATGCACCTTTGGGCTGAAACGCTCATGACAATAGTGCAGAGCCATGCAAGCTCCATAATTCTGTATGAGATGGCAGACAGTGAGTAGAGCCAGGCAGGTTTGTAGGTTTAGAAAAAAGGGTGTACACATTTATGTATGGGATAAATATAAAATTAGTGGATGGTTAACTGCATTATAGGAAGTTGGATTCCATGGCTACAGCCACCCGTCTGACCTGTTTGTCTGACCAAGCATATACTGCCAAACCAAAGCTTCCCAAAATACAGTGGGTGGACAGTGGGATATCTATTCATGGTGCACCTCACTCTGAATCTATACAAGTGCTTCTGATGAGTACCCTGACTGCTGAGACAAGGAGTCCAGGAAGCATGCACGCAAGTGACATAGTAACCGTAGTGACTGTGCTGACATAACTTGAGTTAACCCACACTTAAAGTGTAGATATGTCCTTAGGTATGTGAAATGTTTGGAGAGGTAACAGGAACAGTGAAGGTAGATTCAGGGTATGTCTTCACTACCCGCTAGGTGAGTAGCGATCGATCTAGTGGGGTCGATTTATCACGTCTACACAAGTGCTCTCCTGTTGACTCCTGTACTCTAGCGTCATGAGAGGCACAAGCAGAGTTGACGGGGGAGTGGCAGCAGTCGACTCACCACAGTGAAGACACCATAGTAAGTTGATCTAAGTACGTCTAAGTAAGTGAATAACAGCTGAAGTTGGGTAACTTAGATCGATTTCTCCCCCTTCCTAGTGTAGACCAGGGCTAAGACTCATTCAGGTGTCTAAGCTCAAGGCATTGGAACTGGCCTTACTGCACCCTACAGGGTTAGGAACAAAGAGACACATAAAAAAGATATCATTTATTTATTAAAATTTCTTGACTCAAGAGTGTATAATTCATGATTTTAGAATTCTTGTAGTTGTAAAGGTATCTTGGGGTTGTAGATGTGTGTTCATTATATTTTGAAAGGCAAAACTAAGAATGGGTTAAACAAAGAATTAGATCAGTCCCTCAGGATAAGTACATTGGCTATTAGTCAAGATAATCAGGGATGCAGGCCCATGCTCTGCATGTCCCTAAACCGTCCTTTGACTGCCAGATGCTGGGAGTGGACAATGGGATGGTTCACAGAGTCATTGCCTGGTGTAATCATTCCTTTAGAAGCATCCGGCATTGGCTGCTGTCACAAGACAGGACACTAGATTAGGCAGACTATTGATCTGATCCATGATGGCAGTTCTAATTTTCTGCAAAAATTATAATAGATTTTTTTTTCCAGGGAGAAAGACGTTATAGGAGACAGTATCCTGCCTTTATTGAATATCCGAGAAATGCCACTGTGCACAACGCAAGTGGAAAAACACTAAGGGCTAGACTGAGAGACAAAATAACAGTTGCAAAAATGCAATCCCCATTAGAGAATTGACTCAAAGTTTTGACACTAGGCCAGGAACTCAGAGTGTAAGTCAGATGATCCATCAGAATAAACATCTGCTCTAAAAATTGGAAGAAAAAATTAGAATTAAAAATTCAGGGAATCCCAGCAGCAGATAAGATAACTTGGGAAACTGCTGTGAGACTCTACGCATTCAGATACAGTGATAAGGGATTCTTTGTTTCTGAGGGGATATATGTAAAATGTTTCACTGAATTAAATCTCAGGGATTATCTACACTGGCAAATTAAAACACTCTAATTTGCTGGCTCAGGGGTGTGAAAAATCACCCCCTGGAGCGCAGCAAGTTTGAGCATTTTAAAGCACTAGTGTGGAGAGGCTCAGCTCCCAAAGCTCAGAGCTAATCCCTCGTCGAGGTGGATTACCAGGAGCACTGGCACCCGTGGCAGCGCTTTTAACTTTGTAGTGTAGAAGTAGTCTCGGTAGGTTAGATCAGACAAAGAAGAGCTGCAGTGACTAGGCATTTGTATGCCTGTGCCTTTAAGAACCCAGCCCTGGGAAGCCGATGCTGAGAGGTGCTGTCTGTGAGAGGGGAAATAAAAAAGCCCCTTTTCCCTGCACCATTTTTGCAAACACTAGTGTCTCAGTCCCACTGGGGTAAATGCTACCCCTGCATGTGCTGGGTTTTGCCCTCTGTCATCCTCTGCCAGCGACTCACTCCTGGGCTCAACTCCGCCTCCTCCTCCCCTCATTCCTGATTTTGCCATTTAGTCCCTCTTCCGATGCTGCTTGACTCCTCCCCCCACCAGTAAATTGCCACCCCTGCTCCGATTCACCCCCTTTGCCACTTTTAAACCCCTGTCAAAAGCAGTGCACAGAATCTTACGGCTAATAAGGGCAGCGGCTTCAGCAGATGCTCAGTGCACCGTAACTAGCACATTCCTATGCAGAGCAATTTACTATGCTACACCAGCTTTGCAGGGGCTTCCTAAATATGGGGTCAGAGTGTCTGCCAGTTACTGAACAGACTAGGGCTGCCCAGAGGATTCAGGGGGCCTGAGGCAAAGCAATTTTGGGGGCCCCTTCCATAAATACATTGCAATACTATATTCTCATGGGGGCCCCTGTGGGGCCTAGGGCAAATTGCCCCACTTGCTCCCCTCCACGGGCAGACCTGGGAAAAATAAACATTCTACATCTCAGCACAAACCCAGTTTTGAGAAAACTACTTTACAAGGTATCACTGGTTCTCAGCATCAGCTAGCGCTAAAAGGCAC
>NC_133772.1:64274264-64317965 GCF_003597395.2 Chelonoidis abingdonii | reverse complement strand
GAAGAACAGGGACTATTATCTCTCCTGTCCACATATAAAGCAAACACTTTGTTTAGGCTGAGGGTTTAACCCCCGGCGGGGGCAGGGCCTCCACTGTTCCCAGTTCTTGCTTTCGCCCCCTCCTTTTGTTAGGGTCCTGCATAGTTCGAATCTGCAGTGCCATAAGTACAGTAAAACAAGCTAAGTTAAAGCTCTAAATTATTTTTGCTCAAAGGCCTAGGGCCTAAGATAATAGAGGGGGGGGTTATTTTCCCTAACACTTAATTCCAGGAGGCCTTAACCCTGCAGCCCCTAACCCTAGCTCCAGGAGGCACTTAATGCTGGGGCTCCTAACCCTTGCTCCAGGAGGCCCTTAACCCTTGGCCCCTAATCCTAGTTCCAGGATGCCCTTAGCCCTGGGGCACCTAACCCTAGCTCCAGGAGGCCCTTAAAACTGGGGCCACTAACCTTAACTCCAGCGGCCCTTAAACTTGGGGCCCCTAAAGCTAGCTTCAGGAGGCCCTTAATCCTGGGGACCCTAAGCCTAGCTCCAGCGGCCCTTAACCCTGGGGCGCTCAACCTGGCCCCTTGGGCTCTAACCCTGGGGTATCTAACCTTAACTCCAGCGGCCCTTAACCATGGGGCCCCTAACCCTAGCTCCAGTGGGCCTTAACCCTGCAGCGCTCAACCTGGCTCCTTGGGCCCTAACCGTGGGGCTCCTAACCCTAACTCCAGGAGGCCTTAACCCTGGTACCCCTAACCCTAGCTCCAGTGGCCCTTAACCTTGGGGCGCTCAACCTGGCTCTTTGGGCTCTAACCCTGGAGCTCCTAACCTTGACTCCAGCGGCCCTTAACCCTGGGGCCCCTAACCCTAGTTCCAGCGGCCCTTAACCCTTGGGCGCTCAACCTGGCTCCTTGGGCCCTAACCGTGGGGCTCCTAACCTTAACTCCGGGAGGCCTTAACCTTGGGGCCCCTAACCGTAGCTCCAGCCGCCCTTAACCCTGGAGCCCCTAACCCTAGCTCCACTGGCCCTTAACCCTGGGGCGCTCAACCTGGCTCCAGGAGGCCCTTAACCCCTTGAGCCCCTAACCCTAGCTCCAGGAGGCTCTTAACCCTGGGGCCCCTAACCCTACCTCCAGGAGGCCCTTACCCTTGGGCCCCTAACTCTAGATCCAGGAGGCCCTTAACCCTGGGCCCCCTAACCCTAGCTCCAGGAGGCCCTTACCCTTGGGCCCCTAACCCTAGCTCCAGGAGGCCCTTAACCCTGGGGCCCCTAACCCTAGCTCCAGGAGGCCCTTACCCTTGGGCCCCTAACCCTAGCTCCAGGAGGCCCTTAACCCTGGGCCCCCTAACCCTAGCTCCAGGAGGCCCTTACCCTTGGGCCCCTAACCCTAGCTCCAGGAGGCCCTTAACCCTGGGGCCCCTAACCCTAGCTCCAGGAGGCCCTTACCCTTGGGCCCCTAACCCTAGCTCCAGGAGGCCCCTTAACCCTGGGGCCCCGAACACTAGCTCCAGGAGGCCCTTAACCCTGGGGACCCTAACCCTAGCTCCAGCGGCCCTTAACCCTGGAGCGGTCAACCTGTCTCCTTTGGCCCTAAGCCTGGGGCTCCTAACCTTAATTCCAGGAGGCCTTAACCCTGTGGCCCCTAACCCTAGCTCCAGGAGGCACTTAACCCTTGGCCCCTAATCCTAGTTCCAGGATGCCCTTAGCCCTGAGGCACCTAACCCTAGCCCCAGGAGGCCCTTAAATCTGGGGCCACGAACCCTAACTCCAGCGGCCTTTAAACTTGGGGCCCCTAAACCTAGCTTCAGGAGGCCCTTATCCCTGGGGCCCTAAACCCTAGCTCCAGGAGGCCCTTTAATCTGAGGCACCTAACCCTAGCTCCAGCGGCCCTTAACCCAGGACCGCATTAACCAGCTCTAGCATGCCCTTAACCTTGGGCTTCTAACCCTAGCTCCAGGAGGCCCATAACCCTAGGGCCCTTAACCCTAGCTCTAGGTGACCCTTAACCCTGGGGCCCCTGACCCTAGCTCCAGGGGCCCTTAACCCTGTGGCGCCTAACCTAGCTCCAGCGGCCCTTAACCCAGGGGCGCTCAACCTGGCTCCTTGGGTCCTAACCCTTGGGCCCCTAACCCTAGCTCCAGGAGGCCCTTATCCCTGGGACCCCTGACCCTAGCTCCAGGAGGCCCTTTACCCTGAGGCCCCTATCCCTATCTCCAGGAGGCCCTTAACCGTGGGGCCCCTAAGGCTAGCTCCAGCGGCCCTTAACCCAGGAGCGCTCAACGTTGCTCCTTGGGTCCTAACCCTGGGGCCCCTAACCCTAGCTCCAGGTGGCCCTTATCCCTGGAACCCCTAACCTTAGCTCCAGGAGGCCCTTTACCCTGTGGCCCCTATCCCTATCTCTGGGAGGCCCTTAACCGTGGGGCCCTAAGGCTAGCTCCAGTGGAGCTTAACCCTGGGGCGCTCAACCTGGCTCCTTGGGCCCTAACCCTGGGACTCTTAACCTTAACTCCAGGAGGCCTTAACCCCGGGGCCCCTAACCCTAGCTCCAGCGGCCCTTAACCCTGGGTTGCTCAACCTGGCTCCAGGAGGCCCTTAAGCCTGGGTCCCCTAACCCTAGCTCCAGGAGGCCCTTAAACCTGAGGCCTCTAACCCTAGCTCCAGAAGGCCCTTAACCCAGGGGCCCCTAACCCTTGCTCCAGGAGACCCTTCACTCTGGGGCCCCTAACCCTAGCTCCAGTGGTCCTTAACCTTGGGGCCCTTAACCCTAGCTCCAGCGGCCCTTATCCCTGGGGCACTCATCATGGCTCCGTGGGCCCTAATCCTGGGGATCCTATCTTCAACTTCAGTGGCCTTAACCCTGTGGCCCCTAACCCTAGCTCCAGGAGGCCCATAACGCTGGGCCATCATTACCCTCTGACAGACAGAGGCTAGGGACACCATTCCTTACCCATCCTGGCTAATAGCCATTAATAGACTTAACCTCCATGCATTTATCTGTTTCCTAGAGACTGGCTCCATGGGGTCCCTCAAAAAACTGCTGGAGAGGTTACTGTGGGTTTGTCCTTAGCATAGCTTATGCACATACTTCCCGAACTGGCCATTTAAGCTTGTTCCAGAATCTGGGATGAGCCTATGTTGTGAAAACTGAATGACTCAAAAAATAGCACGTGTATGTGAATGGACAAACACGGTGCTAAAATTAAATTAACCCAGGGTTCTCAGACTGGAGGTTGGGACCCCTCAGGGGTCATGAGGTTATTACTAGGGGTTGCGAGCTTCAGCCTCCACCTAAACCCCGTTTGCCTCCAGCATTTACAATAGTGTTAAATATATGAAAAAAGGTTTTGCAAATTTTATAAGGAGAGGGGTCCGCACTCAGATTGTTTGCGATGTGAAAGGGTCACGAGGAACAAAAGTTCTGTGAACCACTGAATAACACCTCTGAAGCCTCAGGGAATGCAGGGGGATGGGGTGTCTCCATTGGTAGGGTTGGGAAGGGATATTGCTCTTCGTCATGTGATCCTTCCTCCATGGCTAATTAAAAATGAAGCTACCCTCACCCTGACATGAAATCTCCTTTATGGCACTGGAAATTAAATATTGACTAATATTGGCATTTGAGAAGTGAGGATGGTATGGCCCTAATGGAAAACCTAACAGCTTGGTTTCTTCTGCAAGCCTCAAAACTGCCTGATGAAGCTTTAGGGCAGGAAAGGCTGGCCCTCCCAAATAAGCCTGGCCCTGCCCCATAATCCGACCCCACACACCACTGTCCTGCCTTCCCTGAATGCCCTCCTCAGAATTCCCACCATCCTGCTCCTTGTCCCCTCATGTCCCTAGAAACCCACCCCAACACCACCAACCGGACACACCCTGCTCCCTGTCCCTGACTGCCCGACGTCGGGCAGTCAGCGGACAGGGAGCAGGGTGGTGTCCCGTGGGTGGGGTTGGGTGGGTTTCTAGGGACATGAGGGGACAAAGAGCAAGGAATGGTCGGGAATCTGAGGAGGCATGTCAGGAGAGGGCAGGAAGTGGGTTGGGGTCGGATATGGAGGCAGGGCCAGGCTATTTGGGAGGCACAGCCTTTCCTGGCCCTAAAGCCATTCAGCAGTTTGAGGCTATGCAAAGAACCAAGCTGTTAGGTTTTTCCATTAGGCCACTACCATACCTTTCACTCTAAATGCCAATAATATAGTCAATATTTAATTTCAGTGCCATAAGGAGATCATGTCAGGAGGAGCATTTTAAAGTAGCCACTGGAGGAAGGATCACATGGACGAAGGCATATTAACCTTTACCCAACCCTACCAATGGAGACACCCCATCCCCCTGCATTCCCTGAGGCTTACAAGAGTGTTAATTATCAGTGCGTTACAAACTTTTGTACCTGAATAAGTGAACCTTTTCACATAGCAAAAATCTGAGTGCGGACCCCCTCACTTATAAAATGAAAACCTTTTTTATATAATTTAACACTATTGTAAATGCTGGAGGCAAAGCGGGGTTTGAGGTGGAGGCTGACAGCTCGCAACCCCAGTATAACCTCATGCCCCTGAGGGGTCCCAAACCTCCCAGGTCTAGAGAACCCCTGGGATTAATTTAATTTTAGCACCGTTTTGTCCATTCACATACACGTGCTATTTTTTGAGCATTTTCAGTTTTCACAACATAGGCTCATCCCAGATTCTGGAACAAGCTAAATGGCAGTTCTGGAGTATGTGCTAGCTATGCTAAGGACAAACCCACAGTAACCATTCTCCAGTTCCCTGTCCCCTGACCGCCCCCCCAACCTCTGCCCCCTCCCTGACTGGCCCCAAGACTCCCTGCCCCCGGCTCACTCAGAGCTCAGCGCACCCCCGAACAGCTGCAGCGCGCCTCCTGCTGGCCTCCTGAGCTTCTTCCGCTCAGCCCAGAGCTCGCAGTCCCGCCCCATGACCACGCGGCTCTGAGCGGGGCGGAGCTCAGGAGGCGCGCCAGATGGACACTGCAGCGCTGTGCGGGAGCGGTGCTTGTTGCGCTGAGGCTCCAGGAGAGGGCCGGAGGTGGGAGCCTTGGTCGTTCTCTTGGGGGCCCTTGCAGAGCCCGGGGCAAATTGCCCCACTTGCCCCCCCCGGGCGGCCCTGGAACAGACTGGAGCTGGCAGGGGCTTGTGTGCCCGCCATCCTTACAAACGTGCGAAGCAGACCCGGGCTCCGTGAGGCAGCAGTGTCTACGTGAGAAAGTTGCAGGACAACTTACACTTTTTTTATAAAGTGATTTTAGTCAAACCAGTGCAAATCTCTGTGTGGAACCCTCCTTTTTCCTGTGTAAGAGGGGCTTATTTATCCTGATTCCTAATGGATTTAAACTAAACCAAAATAAGCCCCATTTGAACCAGAATTAGAATGCCCACACAGGGTTTTATACTGGTTTGACTAATCATTTTAAAATCTAACTTTTAAATTAAACTAGTGAAGCTTTCTTCTGTAGACAGCCTATATGCCTTGTCTCCATTTACAGAGTGATTTGATTTTAACTAACTTGTTTTAAAAATTGATTTAGTTAACCCCTGTGTGGACACTCTTAAATTGTTTTCAATCTGGTTTGTATCAGTTTCATTTAAATCTATTTCTTACTGAATTAAGGTGCTAAACTGACCCTACAGTAGATACTAAATGAGGTTTCAAATCATGTTCACTAACTCACATTTAAAAAAATATATTTTCCCCTAGAATATTCCTCTTGTGAATAGATACACTGTTTGGGGGCAGGTTTGCCAGACCTGGGAAACTGCAGGGACTACAATTAATTTTGTAAGCCATTCAGTGATGGACTCTGTTTCTATCCATTCTCGCCCTCTTCACATAGCTATTCCTCTTCATTTATCCTATACTGTCTCTAGGTGGTTCTCAACCATGAAGCCAATGGGAAAAATGCTTTCTCTAATATATCCCAAAATCTTCAAAGAAATTTTGTCCGTTTATACATCTCACATGTGAAAGTTCATGTGGATGAATGTGAATTTAGTGAAGTTAGTAGGAGAGATCAAAATCAGCTTTCTATTTAAAAGGATCTATCAACTAGTAGTGTATGCATCTGATCAAATAGGGCTTAGTGGTTATCAGAATATCTGCATGTTGCTCGATTTCCTCCCCTCCCCTCATAGGATTTTTTTTCTCTCTGCTCTTTTTACTCTCTCTCGTTCTAGCACGAGAACATTCTAACGTTAGTTTTTGAGTTGAACTTTCAAACTCATAATGTTAGAATGGGTTTGAAATTAGGAAAAGTGAATTCTTCCATCCCCAGTAACAAAGGACCTGATCTAAAGTCCGTTGAAGTCAATGGTAGAATTGCTTTGGATCATTCATGCTCAAAGATTGTACCACTAGGCTCCCGGGAATACAGTATTTAAAGCTAACTATAATTATCTATCAAACTGATAGAAAACATTCATCATAGACTATAGGCATCCATTAATGGGATCCATTCCAATTCTGATCTTTTATTCTCATATCTTTAGCTAGCGGAAATCAACATAAATCCACAGCACTAGTCCTATTTATACCAGCTACAGATTTGTCTCAGAGTTCATAGCATGTATGGCATCCCTCCAAAACACCCTAATTTAAGACTAATTTTCTTCATCCCTCACAGAGATATACAGGGCCTGAACTTGCTCACATTGTACACATGTAGTCCTTAGTCGAGCAGATTATCTGACTGAAGTAAACGGGACAACTCATGTGAGTACGACTTATGGATCCAAGTCTCATTGGATCCAACATTCAGCTTGATCCAACTCCAAATAAAGTAGGTGAAAAGCCTGAAAATTGAATCAGGCCCAATATTAACTGTTACAGACTAGTGACCACTTATTAATTGCTGATAGATGTGTTACTGCAATTCACTGGAAGAAAAGAAAACGCTTCAATAGCATCTTGGTTTAATGAAAATTGGGAAATACTGAAGATGGAAAAAGTCACCTATTAATATCACATGGAAGTGTGATTTGGCCTTGTTTAGTTACTTTGTTTTTAATATCTTTTTATTTGTATTAATATTAAAAAATAATCAATCCCCCCCCCATGGAGACTAGAACAGCTGCCAATGGAGGTAACTGAGTTCCTATCAATGAAAGTGTTCCAAAAGAGATTAGGTAACACTCTCAAGATAATAGTGTAAGGGAATAACATGTACTAGCTATAGGAGATTGGCTTTATGAATTGTAAGGTCTCTTCTAGTCATAGCTTCTTGATTCTAGATAATAATAATTGCTTAGAGAAAAAAAAATGATTGGTGTGCACTTACTGCTTTATTAAATTACCATCACTATGCATGTAAAAGATTGCTTTCAGTTCTTTTTTAAATCAGAATTTGAGGACTTAGAGGAAACTTTTATTGAGAGAATGTCTCTATATAAATAATAGCCAATCAACACTGAAAGGCTTAAGGATTGGTATATGTCTTTAGTAACCACTTCAAAAGAGTAAGAGGATATTTCAATATCAATTCAATGCTCTTTCATTCATCGCATGCTGCCCTCATGCCAAAATGTCCCAGATGTCTAGTCATTTGTTGACATGGCAGATAAACCCAGTGGAAATTAAAACTTGATTTGGAGGGAAAAAAAAATTGTTAGGGACAAAGGCCCAGATCCAGAAAGGGATTTAGGTGTTGAGACTCAGCATCCTGCTGCCTAACTTTTGGGCCCCTAGAAAATGATACTGCAATCTACAAAGCCTGAGTTAGGTGCATAGGCTCCTGTACAATGAATGGGGGGACAGAGGTACCTTAGACCATGATCCACAAAAGGCAACATGCTATTCAGGGAACCTCCTAAGGCAGAAGATGGGAGATGCAGATCCACTAAGAGGCTAAACTCTGTCATTCTCTCGGCAGGAAGAAACCTATCTTCGCTCGTGAACTGGGGGAATTTTGCTGCCCAACTTATGTATGCGGCCCACTCTGATAGGTGGCCTCTGAGCAAACCTAACTCCACAGAACAGCCTCTAAGCGCACCTACTCGACCTCTGCACAGGATTTAGGTAGCCAAACAGCTGCCTTCCCAGGTTTGTGAATTGCTCTGGGATTACATGGCAGATAGGCCTCTGGGTGCTCAGAGTAGGACTGCAATATGCATGGTCAGAGGCAACAACAGAGGTTCCTACAGGATTAGGTGGAGCTGAGCGGGAATTTTGTGGATTGCAGCAATGCCCAAAAATAGAACTTGGAGACTAAGGCTATGTCTGCGCTATGGATCTTACAGCGGCATAGCTGTACCGCTGCAGCTGCACTGCTGTAAGGTCTCCTATGTAGCTTCTCTATGCCAGCCAGGTGAGAGTTCTCCTGCTGGCATAATGAAAACACCCTCAATGTCAGTAAAAGATGCTCTCCTGCTGACGTAGCACTGTCTACACCAGCGCTTTTGTAGGTGAATCTTGTGTAGGGCAAGAGTGTGTGTTTTCACACCCCATGACTGACTGAAGTTTTGCTTACAAAAGTGCTAGTGTAAACTCATAGACTTTTAAGGTCAGAAGGGACGATGATGATCATCTAGTCTGACCTCCTGCATAATGCAGGCCACAGAATCTCACCCACCCACTCCTGTATCAAACCTGCATCTGAGCCATTGAAGTCCTCAAATCATGGTTTAAAGACTTCAGGATGCAGAGAATCTTCCAGCAATTGACCCGTGCCCCACATGCAGAGGAAGGCAATAAACCCCCAGGGCTTCTGCCAGTCTGCCCCGGAGGAAAATTCCTGCCTGACCCCAAATATGGCAATCAGCTAAACCCTGAGCATGTGGGCAAGACTCACCAGCCAGACACCCAGTCTAAAGTATCTTCATGGATCACACCCACTAGCCTAATTAATTTCTAGATCATTCTGGTAAATCCTAGACTCTTGGATTCCACCTGCAAATTGCTAAAACTATTCGCAGCTCTTTAACACAGAGCCTTTTCAATTCCTTCAATTATACAGGTAACTATTGGTGCTGAGCAACTACTAACATTCCTTAATGACTGACTTTAGTGATCTCTGCACTTCTGTACATACTCTGTTTTGGTAAAAAAATATCCTGGACACTTAATAGTATATTATTAAACAAGTGTTAAGTTCATTGAAATCAACACGGTCTGTTACGTGTGGATAGTCCTTAAACTGGATTTGCATTCACCCCAAAACTAGAAGTACAGGTTAGTGTAACTGGGATGGGCTCTTTTAAAAGCACATTCTAATATGCTAGTCATGCCAGGGCTTAAATGTTCTTTTGAAAGCCAACTCTCATGTTGCTATTGCCATCATACAAGGAATCTAACAAAATCTGAATTGTGGTTTAATAAACATCTGTGTGACGGGTATATCTGGTCCCACAGCGGCACGAAAGTGATTAAGTGACCTGGAGATCTCAGTTAAGGTACCTGGTAGCAACAAAAGGGTGTGTCAGGCTCAATTAAGGATAAGAGCCAGCTGTAATATAAAGCAAAGGCTTTAGGGTAGAAGGAAGATAGCTGAGTTTTACTAACCTTTCCTGGGAAGGGAATGCTAGACACAGCGTAGAAAAGTGACTTGGAGAAGCCATAGGGGTGGAGAGTTCCTGTGCTGAATCTTGGTAAAAGGGCAGGAATAAGATTTTCAGGGAGACAGCCTAGGGAAATGTTGTCTGCTATAAGCCCTAGAAAGATGTCTTTAGAGCCTGGAAAGGGCCTGGAGCAAAGTGCCTAGCATCAAGCCAAAAAAAAAAAAATCCAGAGAAATAACAAAGGGTCTGAGGAAGCAGACCTTAACTGCTCTGGAGGGATTCTGGACTAGAACCTGGCATGTAGGGAAAGCCTGGGTTCCCCTACTTGCCGCTAATGAAGAGGATGTGAAATCCCCTGATTCAAACGGGATAAGGACTACTGAAAGTCCTGAGATAAGGGGCATAAAGAACCATGGATGTGAAGTTGGGATTTGCAGATATGGTGTGAAGTCATTTAGGGACTTTCTCACTCTGAAAATGATGAGACTGATTGTCATCTGGTCAGAGTACTGAGAAGCAGACAACTGAAGTGGTTGTTGGCAGGAGGAGGAGAGCTATGCCCACCCACCAGTGGGTGAATAAATTTTTATAACCTGATATTTTTCATTGAAAAACATGGTACCTGTATGTCATATATATGAGGGCATTTAATGAAACAGGCCTGGTGCATGCTTCTCTGCCTTAAGTGGGAGAAGAGTCAGACTTGTGGATATGGGAAAAGGTAGAATGGTTGTGTTCTCCTTACTGATTAGCAAAGCTGGGATAATTTGGTGAGGGCATGCTGCACCCCTTCAAAGGGCGAAGCAAGGATGGCCTGCCTCTGGCCTCTTGGAGCTATGATTGGGAAGGTATAACTGTGCTCTTCTATTACAGTGAATGAGGAGTCATAATTTAGCCCTGTCTTATTGTCAGTTTCAAAAAATCTTAAACCCAAAGTAGTAAGAAACTAAGATAATGCTAGTCTGTCTTAACCTCTGGCTTCATGTCCCAACATATAAAGTGAATCTTTGTTGGATCTCAGTTTAGAATTGTCGAATTCCTGGCTCACAATCTCATGTTTCATCAGTCAGACAATGGCCCCTCAATAGTCTTGTCATTGTCACAGGAAACTAGACTCTGTACTCCGTTGTGGAGAATACTGCTGCAGCTGAGAGTATGTTGCATATGATAGAGGGAAAGTAGGCTGCTGATAGCTGGACTTGATAAGAACCATAACTGTAAAGCTGACTGGTGCAAGCAAAATTTAGACTTTTAGGATGTTTAGATTTAAGGGGGATACTTAGCTTAAAAGCCATTAGAAAGGGAAGTCCTATATGCTGAATTACTTAAGGATTTCTCCTGCCAAATTCTGTAAGCATTTCTGAAATGTAGTCTACTCCCTTGAGTAACAGCAATTACTGTTTGTATAATGGAGGTCATCCCTGAAAAGGAGGCAGCACAATGGAATAAGTAAATTCATAAAGGAAGGAATCCTTCCCCACACCCATACAAATATTTGTGAAATACTTCCAGGAATATCTGTTGCTGTTATCTGAAGATCATTGTGGGATCCTGCTTTGCATGAAAGGGCTCATGCAGAGGTGGATGAGCAAATAATAAAATGATGATCCCAGTTATTTCTTATGGATGAGTGGTTAGAGCTCTCAGGAGGTGGGAGAGAAATCATTAGAAGCATGACGATCAGAGTGTAAAAGCTATTAAGTAAACTTTTTCTTTCCGCTGGCTAGTCCAGGATTGTTCCATACAACGTTGGTTGGTTGGTGGTTGTCTCTATCTGGTTTAAATATTTCCAGAACCGGAGGATCCTTGACTTTCAAACTCAAAGTACTTCAAACATTAAGGGGCAGATTGTGTCCTTGGTTCATAGAATCATAGAACTGGAAGGGATCTTGAGAAGTCATCTAGTCCAGTCCCCTGCACTCAAGGCACAGGACTAAGTATTATCTAGACCAGTGTTTCTCAAACTTGGTAGGGAATCTCTGTCATTGGGGATTTTTAAGAACAGGTTGGCCAAGCCTGTCAGAGATGGTCTAGATCAGTGTTTCCCAAACTTGGGACACCGCTTGTGTAGGGAGAGCCCTTGGCAGGCAGGGCTGGTTTGTTTATCTGCCCTGTCCGCAGGTCTGGCTGATCGTGGCTCCCACTGGCCGCGGTTTGCTGCTCCAGGCCAATGGGAGCGGCTGGAAGTAGCGTGGGCTGAGGGACCTACTGGCCGCCGCTTCCAGCTGCTCCCATTGGCCTGAAGCAGCAAACCGTGACCAGTGGGAGCCACGATCAGCTGAAACTGCGGACACGGCAGGTAAACAAACCAGCCCTGCCTGCCAGGGGCTTTCCCTACACAAGCGGCATCCCAAGTTTGGGAAACACTGATCTAGACCATCTCTGACAGGCTTGTCCAACCTGTTCTTAAAAATCCCTAATGATAGAGATTCCGCAACCTCTCTAGGCAATTTATTCCAGTGCTTAATCACTCTGACAGGAAGTTTTGCCTAATGTCCAACCTAAACCGGCCTTGCTGTAATTTAAGCCCATTGCTTCTTGTCCTGTCCTCAGAGGTTAGAACAACATTTTTCCCCCTCCTTCTTGTAACAAGCTTTTATTTACTTCATAGAATGTCAGGGTTGGAAGGGACCTCAGGCAGTCATCTAGTCCAACCCCCTGCTCAAAGCAGGACCAATCCCCAGACAGACTTTTTTCCCAGATGCCTAAATAGCCCCCTCAAGGAGTGAGCACACAACCCTGGGTTTAGCAGGCCAATGTTCTAACCACTGAGCTAGACTGCTATCATGTCCCCTCTCAGTCTTCTCTTCTTCAGATTAAACAAACCCAGTTTTTTCAATCTTCCCTCATTTTTGTTGCTCTTCTCTGGACTTTTTCCAATTTGTCTACATCTTTCCTGAAATGTGGTGCCCAGAACTGGACACAATACTCCAGTTGAGGCCTAATCAGAACAGAGTAGAGCAGAAGAATTATTTCTCATGTCTTGCTTACAGTACTCCTGCTAATACATCCTAGAATGTTTGCTTTTTTTGCACCAGTGTTGCACTGACTCTCATTTAGCTTGTGGTCCACTGTGACCCCCAGATCCCTTTCTGCAGTACTCCTTCCTAGGCAGTCATTTCCCATTTTGTATGTGTGCGATTAATTTGTTCCTTCCTAAGTGGAGTACTTTACATTTGTCCTTATTGAATTTCATCCTATTTACTTCAGACCATTTCTCCAATTTTTCCAGATCATTTTGAATTTTAATCCTATCCTCCAAAGCACTTGTAGTCCCTCCCAGTTTGGTATCGTCCACAAACTTTAAGCGTACTCTGTATGTCATTATCTAAATCATGATAAAGAGATTGAACAGAACTGGACACAGAACCAATCCCTGCAGGAGCCCACTTCCAGCATGACTGTGAACCAGTGATAACTACTCTCTGGAAACAGTTTTCTAACAAGTTTTGCACCCGCCTTTTAGTAGCTCCATCTAGGTTGCATTTCCCTAGTTTGTTTAAGAGAAAGTCATGCAAGACAGTATCAAAAGCCTTACTGAAGTCAAGATATACCACATCTACTGCTTCCCCCCTATCCACAAGGCTTGTTACCGTGTCAGGTTGGTTTGACATGATTTTGTTCTTGACAAATCCATGCTGACTGTTATTTATTACCTTATTATCTTCCATCTGATTGCAAATTGATTGCTTAATTATTTGCTCCGTTATCTTTCTGGTACAGAAGTTAAGCTCACTGGTCTGTAATTCCCCAGGTTGTCCTTATTTCCCATTTTATAGATGGGCACAATATTTGTGCATTTCTAGTCTTCTGGAGTATCTCCCATCTTCCCTGACTTTTCAAAGATAATTGCTAATGCCTTGGATATCTCCTCAGCAGCTCCTTGAGTATTCTAGGATGCATTTATTCAGGCCCTGGTGATTTGAATACATCTAACTTGCCTAAGTAATTTTTGACTTGTTCTTTCCCTATTTTAGATTCTGATCCTACCTCATTTTCACTGGCAGTCACTGTGTTCGACATTCAATCGCCACTAACCTTCTTGGTGAAAACCCAAACAAAGAAGTCATTAAGCACCTCTGCCATTTCCCATTTTCTGTTATCTCTTCCCCTTCATTGAGTAACAGGACTACTCTGTCCTTGGTCTTCCTCTTGCTTCTAATGTATTTGTAGAATGTTTCTTGTTTCCTTTTTTGTCCCTAGCTAGTTTGATCTTGTTTGATCTCATAGTACTGCCCTGGAAGTTCACATCATGCAGATAAGGTGTACAGTATGTTCTCTTTCCAGAATGGAGAGGGGATGAGTGGGCTATGGTTCTGCCTCATTCCTATCCATCTGTTCCCCTAGCCACCACCTCATTTAGGGATCTGCATTGCTATCTCCTCTGAAAAAAGGGGAAGGAGACCATGATGCCACTACTCTTTGAATAACTGGTGCTCCCAGTGCTATTAGAAAAGTGCAGTCCTTAGACTGCTTCAAGTGCAGGGACTGTGGCTGCATATAGTCCTTCCCTGCCCAGGAGTGAGGGAGAGACATAATAGGAAAGGATTCTCCCCAACCCTAGACCACAATGAATTGAACTTCAGAGATCTTGTGAGGTAGGTAAGTCCTCTGAGACAATGTGCTTATGCATAAGCACATTATCTGCATCATGAATGAGAAGATGTTTGGTTGTTCCGTAGCACCAACCAAGTGTTTACAAATGTATGTAAACAAATTACAAAGGGTGACTGGTAGGGTTGCCAAGTGTCCATCCCTTTCAACTGCAATACCCAGTTGAAAAGGGTCACTGGCAGCTCTGGTTAGTGTTGCTGACAGGCCATTAAAAGCCCAGCCAGTGGAGCTAAGGCAGGCTTCCTGCCTGCCATGACTCCACGTGGCTCCTGGACGTAGTGGAATGTCCCCACTCTGGCTCCTACACATAGGGGCAGCCAGGGGGCTCCACATGCTGCTGCCACCCTAAATGCTGGCTCCGCAGCTCCAATTAGCTGGGAACTGTGGCCAATGGGAGATGCAGGGATGGTGCATGCAGACAGGGCAGCACACAGAGCTGCCTGGCCGTGCCTCTGTGTAGGAGCTAGAGTGGGGAGTGCTGCTGCTGCTGCTGCTTCTGGGAGCTGCTTGAGGTAAGTGCTGCCCAGAACCTGCACCCCTGACCACCTCTCCTGCCCCAGCCCTGATTCCCCTTCCCGCCCTCAGAACTCCTTGATTCCAGTCTGGAGCACCCTCATTCCTAGCCCCACCCAAAAGAGCACACCCTCAGTTGGAGCCCTCTCTCTCCCTGCACCTCAGTCCTCTACCCTAGCTGTGATCCCTCGCCCACCCTCCAAACCCCTCAATCCCAACCCAGAGCACCCTACAGTACTCCAAATCCGTCATCTCTGGCCCCACGTCAGAGCCCTCACCGCCTGCCTTAGCCCAGAGCCTCTCCCATGCCCCAACCCCTCGACTCCATCCCTGAGCCACAAGCCCCCTCCTGCACCCCAAACCCCTCAGCCTTGGCCCCATCCAAGAGCCTGCACCCCCAACTGGAGCCCTCACCACTTCCTGCATCCCAAACCACTGCCTCAACCCAGAGCCCCTTCCTGCATTCTGAACTCCTCTTTTCTGGCCCCACCCCAAAGCCCACACCCCCAGCCAGAGACCTCACCCATTCCTACACCCCAAGTCCCCTAAGCCAGCCTGGTGAAAATAAGTGACAGTTTGGGGGGAGGGAATGGAGTACGTGGGGGCAGGGCCTCAGAAGGGGCAGAGTGAGGGTGTTTGGTTTTGTACAAGTAGAAAGTTGGCAACCCTTGTGTCTGAGCTGCAGGAAGAATGCCAGTTGTCGGTGAAACCAAGCCATCTGGCTCTCACTGGATAGCAACCAAAGAGATGCTGAGGTCAGATACTGGGTTTTGGTTTTCCATGGAGAATAGGATGACCACTTTTTTGAAAAGCAAAGTGGAATTGTAAAGGTGCTGGGCCGGGGCTTGACCCTCCCTGGGGAGGAGGGGAGCCACACTGGCCTCACTACATGTCGTCTGCATCGGCCCTTTCTTCAGGGCTGGCCGACGCAGCACAGTCACTCAGGGCTCCGGCCTTCTGCTACAGGGCTGAGCAACAAGAAAGTCAGTTCGGGACCTCAGGCCCTCAGTCTCGGAGCTGAGGGCCCCCAATGTTCGATCAGCTCGAGCCCTTTGGGGCAGGACCGAGCAGTGATACAGTTTAAAGGGGCCCAGTCCTTGGTTCGGGCGGGGCACCAAGCATACAGTTACAGAGGCTCAGGCCCTCTTGGCTCAGGGCGAAGCAGACAACAGTTCAGGCTGCTCAGGTCCTTTGGTGCAGGACCGAGCAGTGGTACAGTTTAGGGGGGGCCCAGCCCTTGGTTTGGGTGGGGCACCAAGCATACAGTTACAGAGGCTCAGGGCCGAGCAAACAAACACTAGACTTAATGGCCTCCTCAGGCCGGGGAGAGGGGGATTCTGCCACCTGAGGACGGGTGGCAGGGGGAATGCAGGCCCACCCACTCCACTGCGTTCCAGCCTGGGCCCTAGTAGCGGCTATCACCGCTAATGGTCAGTGGGGTTCCTGACCGCAACACACTGATATGGGTTCTGGTATGTTTGCAGCCTGACTGGAGTCGGCTGCCCCCGGGCTTCTTCCAATTCCCCCCTCTGGGTCTACCTGGTCTGTGGCGTCAGCCCCCAGGAAGTCCAGTAGCATGGGCGCCTCCCGGCTGGGGCTGGGCGGTAGGTCCAGCAGTACCTCTGGGAAGTGTGGCCAAGCCTGCTCAGGGGGTTCCTTGGGGTAACAGCAGGGACGGGGCGGCTCCGGCAGCTCCTCGTTGTAGCGGGCGTGGGGAAGCTCCGGCAGCTCCTCGTCATAGCGGGCTGTGACATTATTGATATAAAATGGGACCATATAGAACATGGGTTGCAACTAAGGTCCTGTAGTGGCACCAAATCCTATGTAAAGGAGGTCATATAAGGTGTCTAAGACCAGGTTATGGGTTATTGGTTATGATTATGCTGTCTGTATGTCTGTATCATTTTTGTAGTTGAAGTTATGAATATTGGCTGTATACTGTCTGTATTTCAAATTTGTGTTGTGTTACGGGGAAAGATCCCAGACAAGCTGGTGTCAGTTCAGCTTAGCCTGCTTGATGGCCCCATTAGGACCATTGCTACACAATTGACCCATTGAGAGGAGACAGATATGCCTTGTGACTCAGCAGGGTGTGCAGAAACTGGTCTATGTGGCTGCAGACTCATTTTGCTGTAACTTTCCACAGTAGACAAAAGGAGTGTCTTACACTGGAAAAGCCTATATAAGGCGGAGGCCTCATCTCCATCTTGTCTTCAGTCCTGCTTTCTTGCCTCTGGAGGACTTTGCTACAAGCCGAAGCTCTGCACAAAGGATGATGGACCCATCCAGCAGGGGATGTTCTCCAGAGACTTGATTAAACCTGCAGTTTACTCCATCACTGCTACAAGCTTGAACTTAAGAACTTGCCATTACTGTATGTAATTTGATTCCAGTTAACCAATCTAGCTCTCATCTCTATCTTTTTCCTTTATTAATAAACCTTTAGATTTTAGATTCTAAGGATTGGCAACAGCTGGATTTGTGGGAAGATCTAATGTGTATATTGACCTGGGTCTGGGGCTTGGTCCTTTGGGATCGAGAGAACCTTTTCTTTTACTGGGGTGTGTTGGTTCCATAAACATTCATCCAAGACGGGTGGCACTGGTGCGTGATACTGGAGACTGGAGGTCTAAGGAAATTTGTGTACTTGGGTTACGCACAGGGTGACCCACCGAAGTCTTTTGTCTGGGCTGGTTTGGTTTGCCTTAGAGGTGGAAAAACCCCAGCCTTGGGCTGTGACTGCCCCGTTTGAGCAATTGGTCCTGATTTGGCACTCTCAGTTGGGTCCCGCCAGAACCACATCGTCACACAGGCGTGGGGAAGCTCCGGCCAGTCAGGGCAACTGCCCTGGGTCTCAGCAGCTTCCCAGTCACGAGCACCCTCTGGCAGGTCTGCTCCCGATGGCGGCTGGGCTCCAACTGAGCGTCGCCAGCCGGCTTTTATACTTCCGGGTCACCTTCTGACCCTCTGAGGGGCGGGTCCACTGCCCTGTGGCCCCGCCCCTTTTGGAGTCTGGCTGGTCTCGACCCTCCCTGGGGAGGAGGGGAGCCACACCGCCTCGCTACACGCCCCCCTCCCCCAAGTCTGGCTCCCGCTCGTCAGGGCCAGGCTTTTCCATCTCCCCGAGGCGGGATAGGAAATCCGCGTTAGCATGGCCCTTACCTGCCCGGTGCTGAACGGTAAACGCATAGCGCTGTAAGGCCACGTACCAGCGCATGAGCCAGGCGTTGTTGTTCTTCATGCACATTAGCCACTGGAGGGGGGCATGGTCCGTGACGAGTGAGAAGGGAGCTCCCAGGAGGAAAAATCAGAGGGCCTCGCAGGCCCATTTCACTGCGAGGGCTTCCTTTTCGGTCACAGCATAATTCTGCTCCCTGGGGAATAGTTTCCGGCTCAGATACAGCACCGGGTGAACTTTTCTGTCCACTTCCTGGGCTAGGACCGCCCCTATGCCCACCTCAGATGCATCTGTTTGGAGGATGAACCTTTTGTGGAAATCTGGGCTATACAGGACTGGTCCCTGACACAGACAATCCTGGAGCATCCTGAAGGCAGCCTCACATTCGGGGGTCCATTGCACCTGTGGGGGCTATACCGGTGAGGGGTGCTGCGATAGATGCAAACTGCGGAATGAACTACCGGTAATACCCCACGAGGCCCAGGAATTGCCGCACCTGACATTTCGTCGTCGGCGTCAGGCATTCTGCGAGGGCTTGTACCTTCCCCACAAAGGGTTTTATCTGTCTACCCCACACGGTATAGCCGAGGTAGGTGGTCTCCTGCCAGGCTATACGGCATTTCTTCAGGTTAGCCGTCAACCCCGCCTGCCGCAGGGCTCTTAGGACCGCAGCGACCCAATTTAGGTGGTCTTCTCATTGGCGGCTATAAATCACCATGTCGTCTAGGTAGGCGGCGGCATAGTCCTGATGCTCCCGTAATAGATGATCCGTGAGCCGTTGGAAGGTCGCTGGGGCCCCATGGAGACCGAAGGGCATTCGGATGAATTGATAGAGTCCCAATGGGGTGGCAAAGGCGGTCTTCTCTTTGGAGGCCTCATCGAGTGGGATCTGCCAATAGCCCTTGCTTTGGTCGAGGGTAGTAATGAACTGGGCGTCCCCGAGGCGGCCCAGCAGCTCGTCCACCCGGGGCATTGGGTAGGAGTCGAAGCGGGAGATAGCATTTACTTTTCGGAAATCTATACAGAACTGGCAGGTGCCGTCCGGTTTGGGCACCAAGACTACCGGACTGTGCCACTCGCTTTGGGATGGTTCAATGACCCCCAGGGCCAACATGTCCTGGACCTCCTCCTTGACCTCCTGCTGCATCCGATACGGCAATGGCCGCGTGGTTTCATGTATTGTCTTCCCTGGCTCGGTCTGAATTGTGTGACAGGTCAGGGCCGTGGAACCCAGTATTGCCTTAAAGGTTTTGCGGAACGCCTGCAGGAGACACTTGGCCTGCTTGCGCTGTTCCTCCATGAGCGAGCTCCCAAGCGGGGGTTCGGTTAAGTCCTCCGTGTGGGCCACGTTGGGGCCCAGGTCTGGTTCGGGCGGGAAAGGGTCTATCAGCAGACCCTCACGATCATGCCAAGGCTTTAATAGGTTGACGTGATACAGGTGCATCTTCTTCCGTCAATCGGGTTGGCGAACCTCGTAGATAACGGGCCCTATTCTCCGGATTAATTCATAAGAACCCTGCCAGCGGGCCAATAACTTTGACTCACTTGAGGGCAGGAGCACGAGGACCCGGTCCCCAGGGGCAAACTCCCGGACTCGTGCTTCCCAGTTGTAGCTTCGCTCCTGCTTCTCCTGGGCTACCCTCAAGTTCTCCCGTGCCATGGTCCCCGCCTGAGTAAGGTACTCCTGCAGCTGGAGGACGTAGTTGAGGAGGCCTTGGGTTGGGGAGGCCGACTGTTCCCAGGTCTTCCGCATTAAATCTAGGAGGCCCCGCGGCCTATGCCCGTACAGTAGTTCAAATGGGGAGAACTTGGTTGATGCCTGGGGGACCTCCCGGACGGCCAGCAGCAGAGGAGGTAGGAACTAGTCCCAGTGGCGTACCTCCTCCGGGGGGAATTTCTTCAACATGTCCTTGAGGGTGCGATTAAACCGCTTCACCAACCCGTTGGTCTGTGGGTGGTACACGGAGGTGTGGAGCTGTTTCACCCCCAGGAACTTGCAGACCTTTCTGAGCAGCCGGGACGTAAAATTAGTACCTTGGTCAGTTAGAATTTCTTTAGGTAATCCCATGTGGGCAAAAATCTTTACCAGTTCGCCCGCAGTGGTCTGGGCCGTGATGCTCCGCAGGGGGATAGCCTCCGGGAAGCGGGAGGTGTAGTCTATGAGGACTAAGACGTACTGGAAACCGGCTGCGCTTCTGGGGAGCGGGCCCACCAGGTCCATGGCGACCCGTTCAAATGGGGTCTCAACCAGCGGCATGGGGACCAAGGGCGCCTGGGGTAGCCGGGGCGGGGCAGCCAACTGGCACTCCGGGCAGGAGCTGCTGTACCGCTTCACATCTTGGTAGAGCCCCGGCCAGTAGAACCGGATCCGGATTCGGGCAAGGGTCTTCTCATGCCCTAGATGTCCGGTGGCCAGCACGTCATGAGCCAATCTCATCACGGCCCGCCAGTGGCAGTGGGGCACGAGCAGCTGCATCCGCGGCTCGCGCGTGCGGGGGTCCCGATCGACCCGATAGAGCCTGTCTCGGCGTAGCTCAAGATGGGGCCACTGCGTGGCCTGATGAGGATCGATAACTGACCCGTCGACCGCCGCAAGTTGCTCGTAGGCCTATCTGAGAGTGGGGTCTGCCCGCTGGTCCCAGCAGAAATCAATATCAAAGCGGGGTTCGGAGGGGGGCTCCTCCTGCGGACCGTCGACTTCTTGGTCTTCTGCCTCATCCTCCTTGACATCCTCTGCGGCCTCCGATGGGGGTTCCTGGGGTTCGGCTTCTAGGGCCGGCGTGGACCGGAGGATCTCCTCAAAGGTGGGCCAGTACCGCCCCAGAATCACGGGGTAGGCTAGTCGGGGGGCCAAGCCGACTACTAATTGTCGGGTGATGCCATTCACAGTTAGCCGGACCCGAGCGCTCGGGTAAGGTCGGACGTCCCCGTGGATACACTGCAAATAAATCGGCCCCAGGCAACGGTCGGGGATCCCAGGGCCTGGCGAATCAACATTTGGCCACAGCCAGAGTCAATTAGGGCCCGCGTGGCTTGGTCCCCAACGACCACCGGGACCGTGAGTTTGGGGGGCTGTGGTCGGCGAGCGCGGCCTTCCCCTGCACAGACCTGCCTGAAGCTACACTCCATTTCGGGGCAGTCCTGTTGTAGGCGCCCCGCTTTCCCCCATCTGAAGCAGGGTCTGACCTCTGGGCGTCCACTCCGGGGACGGCGGCTCTGGGGCTTTGGCGGGGGGGCTCTGGTGGGCCCTTGGGAGCCCCGAGGTGGAGGCCAGGGGTGCAAGCTGCAGGGCGGAGTCCGGGCGCTGGATCCAGGACACCGGCCGGGCGTCCAATCCACGGCTCGGGTGTCGCGGTCTGGACATGATGGTAGCCTTCTTCTCACCACGGGGGTGCTTGGGCCCCAGGGTGAGTGGCCGAAAGGCAGGCCCCGTGGAGGCTTCCACGGCCAGGAAGCCCTCCATTAGCAAGACGGCCGCCGTCAGTGTTGCCGGCCGGTGGCGAAGTACCCAGGCCCTCCCCCGGGCGGGCAAAATATGGACAAATTGCTCCAAGACCACTTGCTTGGTTACCTCCTTGGCTATCCTGGCTTCTGGCTGTAGCCATCTGCGGCACGCCTCCTTCAAACTCTGGGCTACCAGCCGAGGACGGGCGCCGGCCGGGTAGGTCTGGCTCCGGAACCGCTGCCTGAGGGTTTTGGGGCTGACGTCCAAGGCGTCCAGGACCGCAGCCTTCACCCGGTCATAGTCCCTGGCCTCCTCCACCACCAGCCTGCGATAGGCGATCTGGGCCAGTCCGGTCAGATACGGGCCAAGAGAGTGGCCCATTGGTCTCGGACCCATCCCTCGACGAGGGCCACGCATTCGAAAGTGACCAAGGAGGCCTCAGGGTCATCGCCTGGGCCCATCTTGGTCAGGCGCAGGGGGGCAGCCAGACGTGACCCCCCCAGTGCCTTCTCCCACTGGCCAGTCGGCAGGGCGGGGCACGGGCCCGATGAGTTGCTGCAGCTGGCTCTCCAATTGCTGCATCAGCTGCTGCTGGTGCTCAAGCTGAGGTGCATGCTGCTGCTGCTGCTGTTGGAGGTGAGCGGCATCTCGCTGTTGCTGCTGCTCGAGTTGGGCGACATGCTGCTGCTGCTGCTGCTGCAGCAGTTGGGCCGGCTGCTGCCGCTCCTGGCTCTCCGCCAGCAGCTGAAATAGCCGCTCCATATCCATGTCTCTGGCTGGGGGCGGGAGGGGGGGTGAAAGCTACCGCCCTTCTACCGGCCCCTTCTCACAGGGGTGAGGGTTTCAGTCCATGGCCAGGTGCCACTTCTAAAGGTGCTGGGCCGGGACTCGACCCTCCCTGGGGAGGAGGGGAGCCACACCGGCCTCGCTACAGGAACACACTCAGGAGCCCTGTCCCACTCCTGCTCCTCCTCTTCCCTCCTGAGGCCTCAATCCTGAAAGCCCGAAATGGGCCATAATAAGAGATACCCAGGGAACCTGGGCTGCTGTGGGGAGCCCAGGACCTTCCACCTGACTTGGGCAGGGTGCCCAAGAGCAGCTCCAGGCCCATGTCCCCACCTCCCCAGGACACACTGCATAGGGCAAGTGGAGGGTCTGGGGCTCCCCAAAACAGCTGTTTCCAAGGTCTGGGTCCAACTTCTAGACTGGCCAGGAGGTTGGGACCTGGGTCTGGGGGAAGAGGAGGAGCAGGAGCAGGAGCAGGGCCTAGGGTTTACCACCTGACCAGTATTTGGCTGGCTTATTTTTCTGGAAACTGGCTAATCCATAAGAATCTGTTAGGTTTTTATGTGGGTCTAAAGAATTGCATTATTATCACAATACACTGGGATATTTAATGTTAAACGTTCTGTGTCCAGCTAAAGATGCTGCAGTGTTTCCACTTCTGCAGTTTAAGCAATAATATATCAAAATTGTTGAAAATACAGCAGCTGTCTGCCCATCAGGGAAAGGAGACCGGAGCTGGCTGCAAGGCGCGACTGCTCATGCTACTCTGCTGGGGGCTTTACTAGCCGCGTCAGGGCAGCCTCTCCTGGGCAGGAGTCCTCTGCACAGATTCCCTTGCTCAAGCCCCTACCCCATTCAGGAAGGATTTGGGGTAACCCCACCGCAAAGTGGGGGGGGCACACAGTGTTGTCGGATGGTGTCTGACCTTTGGAGGGAGGGTCTTTTCTCCCCCACCCATTAACCCCTCTCCTTCCTCTCCCCGTCCTGGAGGAGGTCTTGGCAGTGGGATGGGGGATGATGTGGCAGGGGGCAAAGAGCCTCGATCCCCATTCTTCTGAGCCGGTTTCTTTGGGTAAAGTGGATTGGTATTTTTAGTACTTTTTATATCTCTAAGGTGTATAAAGAGACTTATATTGCGGGGGGGGGGGGGGAAACATGCAAGTGCACCACGTGTGTGAGAGAGGTTTTGAGCTGCACCAGAGTGAGGAGACATACAGTGTGCTCAATCTTCTACTATCTAGAGAAAACACAGATAGATAAATACCTGTCGATGGGGACGGAGGGTTGCTGAGTTGCCTTGTGATTGGGGTTGCAGCAGGCTTTCCTTTTGAAATCCAAAAAAAAAGAGTGGTAACCCTAGCGGAGGTCCTCATATCAAGGGGAGCACTAAGGCTCACCACTGTCCTCCCACCTCTGAAGATGCTGGCACTTGGAAAGGCTTGGAGAAGCACTGCAGGGAATCTGGGACAAATGCTGTCTCAGAGTCATTCGGACCAGGACTTGAACTCTGCGTTTTGGAACTGTCTGTCCCCATTTGGGACAGGTGCTCACCCTGCGGGGAGGTACGTAGAATAAAAACTTTAGAATGTGACTACTGATTTTTGGGGTGCCTTAATACTTGGGTTCCCAACTTGAAACATCTTGGGATTTGATTTTAAGATGTGCAGAACATTCACAATCCCAACTGAAGTCAGTGGGAGCTCTGAGCATTCAGTAGCCGTTCTTGACAATTTCATTAACCTACCTTTCTAGATGAAATTCACTTAATCAACGTAAAGACTGAGTATATGGGTGCTCTATAAGTGGAATGTGAGGAGCCAAAATCCATCTTCTAACCCAAAGCCAGGGAGTGGGACTGCATAGACCACATGTGGTTGCTACTCCAGCCTATAGACTGCAATAGCAGTAGCAGCTCTTCCGTGCCAGTTGTATGAGGTGTGGTAGTGAGTCAACAAGATTCCTGTGAATATGTGGCTGTCCTCCAGGCCCTCCCACAGATCTTCCGAAGTGGCCTACACTACTTATGTGGGACCAGTTCAGGGACAATTTCAGTAGTGTTTAGGGGGGTTCCTCACCAAAGGCTCTTAAGAAAAGTAAGCTGTCATGGGCTGAGGAACGATCCTCTTATGGATCAGTAACTGGACCATTTATTCCTACCCTTTGTTTCCTACCTTTTAACCATTCTCAGAATGGAGAGAGGTAAGTAGTGGTGTCCCCCACAGGGGTCTGTACTTTACTGACAAGTACTGTTCAACAGATTCATAAATGATCTGGAAAAAGAGGTCACCAAATGAAAGTAATAGGCAGTAGGTTTAAACCTAACATAAGGAAGTATTTTTTCACACCACACGGTCAACCTGTAGAACTCTTTGCCAGAGGATGTTGTGAAAGCCAAGACTAAGAACATAAGAACAGCCGTAGCGGGTCAGACCAAAGGTCCATCTAGCCCAGTATCTGTCTATTGACAGTGGCCAATGCCAGGTGCCCCAGAGGGAGTGAAGCTAACAGGCAATGATCAAGTGTGATCCGTTCTGCCATACGTCTCCCTACGTGATGAAGCGAGCTAGGGCACGTCCTTTACCCTCTAGCTAAATATCACATTTATGGACTTAAGCACCACTGTTATCCGGTTCCCTGTTTAACACACTGTTATAGTCCAGCTTTACAACCTCTCAATAAGGAGTTCACAAGTTGAATGTGCGTGTGTGAAGAAGACTTTCTATTTAGTTTGTTTACTGTTATCTATCAATTTCATTTGTGACCCCTATCATTGTATATGGATAAGTAAAATACTTTCCGTAATCCACTTTCTCAACATCAACTTCTATGATTTAAATAACCTCTATCATATCACCCCTTATCCCTCTTTTATCAAGCTGAAGAGGCCTACTCTTTAATTTTCTCATATGGGAACTCAACCTAAACATTTTAGTTGCCTTTGCTGAGCTTTTTTCTTGTGGTAGAATACTTTTTTGGAGGTGAAGGGACGACATTGTACACAGTATTCGAGATGTGGGCGTAACCATGGGATTATATATACGGGCAAATAGATCATTATTTGTACTACCCTTTAATGATTCCTAACATCTTGTTTGCTTTTGGACCGCCTCTGCACTGCATGGACATCTTAGAGAACTATCCACTATGAGCCAGATCTTTTCCTGACTCGTTGTAGCTAAATTACCCCATCATATTGTATGTATAGTTGGGTTAATTTTTTCCAGGTGCATCACTTACTTTTATCTACATTAAATTTCATTTGCCATTTTTGTTGCCCGTCATAGTTGTGGAGATCTTTTTGAAGTTCTTCACAATCTGCTTGGTCTTAAATGTCTGAAGTAGTTTAGTATCATCTGCAAACTTGCCACCCACTGTTTACCCCTTTTCCAGATATTTATGAATATTGAATAGTATAGTCCTAGGACTGACTTGGGACATCAGCTCCATCATGCCTCCTTGAGAATTACATATTTTTACTTTGTACCTATTTTAGCCAGTTCTCAATCCATGTAAGGACCTTCCCTTTTATCCCATGACAGCTTAATTTACATAAGAGCCTTTGGTGAGGGACCTTGTCAAACTAGCAGAGTTTTAAAAAAACAAACAAAAAAACCTCTGGTAAGCTCATGGAGGATAGGTCCATCAATGGCTATTAGCCAGGATTGCTAGAGATGCAAAACCACGCTCTGAAGTGTCCCTAGCCTCGTTTGTCAGGAACTGGGAATGGGTGATATGGGATGGCTCACTGGATAACTGCCTGTTCTGTTCATTCCCTCTGAAGAACCTGGCATTGGCCACTGTTGAAAGACAGGAGACATTGGCTAGATGGACCATTGGCCAGACCCAGTATGGCTGTTATGTTCTGTACCTATGGAGCAGTGTTCAGGGTATATAATCCATAAATTACACGAAGGGCCTTGTACTGGCTGCCTGGACTGGGGTGAATTCAACCTCCGTGGATAATATAGCAATGACTGTTTAATTTAAATGTGCTTTTCCTCATTTAAACAAAAAAATGTTTTTTTGGTAATTAAATGCTGAGTACATGTTGATGATGAGGTCAATAAGGTTACTGCCTAGTGGCTCATAATGAGGCAACAGTTTTTTCTGCAGTAATATTGAAATGGAGTAATAGCATTAAATTGTGATCCTTTAACCTTTCTTCATAATGTGCTTGAACAGTTTGTTTCTAATGACATCACTAGTCGCATATATCTTTAAAAATGTCATTATGAGGTGACATGTTTTTTTTATTAAGATAATTAGTGGCCATGGTGGGTTCTGAGTGTCTGCTCTAATAAGGAGTATAAATCTTGACATTCCAGCTCTGAAATTTTTTGGCAATTCTTCAGAATAGATGACAATTCATTATCACTTCATTTGGAACACATTAGTCTTGATAGTATTTATGTGGGTTTGATATTTAATAAGAATTTGACTGGTATTTAGCAGGAAATATCACTCTACAATTCCAGAAGATGGTACTGTATACACACACTTTTCTGTCTAAAAGTGTAAAACAATGATTAGTCTCACTGTTTTTCTTTAGCTTTCTGACTGTTATGGACCGCATAGGAACAAAGGACTGAATAGCAACAAAGGACTAATTGTTAGACTTCTAAGACTTATCATCCTTTTTCTGCTCAACTGTGATAAGGTGTGGGGAGTCCTGTGAAGAAAAGCTGAGATTCAGCTTGTCCTACTGCTGTGGATAGGTCTATAAGAACATCTCCTGAGAGACAGGGAGGGAAATGTCTCAAGAAATGTTGTCAGTTACCTAGAGACAAGGAAATATGTCTTTAGGCTATAGGACAATTCCCAAAGTATTAGGAAGAAATTTGCCTTGGGATCAGATTAGCACATAACTGCCTACTTTTACTTTGCTGTTATAAATAGTACTCCCCTGAGAAAGAACTTGCTGGCTGACTGCTTCTTTTGTTTTACTAAGTCATTGTGTGTGGGACACCATTTGCTATGGGGGGTGGGCAATTACCTCTCAGACCTTGATTTCCCCCTCCCCGGACTTTTCAAAGTTCTTTGCCAGCTGGTGCTGCACTCTTTTTCAGGCCTATGGGGGATTGTTGTGAGGCAGGCTGGGGCTCCTGATTACCTTGTTATCAGCACTGCCGCCTCCAAGTCCCTGATGGCCAGATAGAATGAGGTGGCAGGAGCCTGGGCCAGAACTGAGCACAGAGCGAGCTGGGCCCCAATCTGTGTCCCAGGCCAGCTACCAGTGACACCTCCTGCCCCTCAGCCTCCCACCAAGGATGCTGGAAAGACCGCAGAAATGGGGTGGGGGTCACTTCATGTCACAATGCCCTCACTGAAATTTGACCTGTCCACCCTTCCATCATGCTTGGAAGGAAAGGACTTTACTGGGAAGCCTGTGTGTTTTCAGGGATTCACCTCTGTCATGCCTGTCACGTTCCCCCCACTCCCATATAGGATCAGTACACTACCTCCTCATCCCCTTCCAGGATAGGAGCACCCTCTTAACTCCTGTGAAGCAGGTACAGCCTCACCAGGGAGATGGAAGCAAATCCCACCCGCCCTTTGAAGTTTTCTGAAATGATGTCCTGCATTCTACCAAATATTAAATCCTCAAAACCCTGCAAAGATTAAATCTCAGTGTTCCTGTTACAGAACTTCACCTAAAATCACTATTCCTTTAGGAGATTTGCCTCAGTTAGGAATTAGTTTCAGCACTGTATCTTAGTTAAAAATTTATCTGCATCTGGGCTTTATGTCTCTAACTCTACAAATCTCCCTTCCTGGAAGAAGAAAAAGTCAAGGGCTGTAGATAAGAATAGCTTTGATTTAATTACATCTGTTTGTTTATCACTATTGCCAGTATCTCTCTGCTATGTATATCACTTTCCGAATAATTAAAACTAAATAACAAATGCTTGATGCAACAAGTTAAACAATTATATTCAATATGGAAAGACTTTGCAAGTGCACTAATACCGGAGCATGTGCAACTTTAGATATGCATCTGCAGAGTTACTGGGCACTTGTATTTAAAGAGTGGCCCCTGATGTCACTCCATAGTTAATGAGTCACCTGCTTAAATGTCCGTACAGAATGCTTGGAACCAGTGGACTTGAATACACTCAGTATCTTGAGGGACTGGTCTCTAAGCCTTTGTTCAGCATGAAGACTAATTGAATTGATCTATTAACATGCTTAATTCAGTCATGGTGGATGTGGCCCATTCCCAACAGTTGACAAGAAGGGGTGAGTATCTACAGAGGGGAAATTATTTTTTGTAGTGACTCAGCCACTCCCAGTCTTTATTCAGGCCTAATTTGATGGTGTCAAGTTTGCAAACTAATTCCAGTTCTGCAGTTTCTCACTAAAGTCAGTTTTTGAAGTTTTTTGTTGTTGAAGAATTGCCACTTTTAAGTCTGTTGTTGAGTGTCCTAGGAGATTGAAGTGCTCTCCTACTGGTTTTTAAATGTTACATTTCTTGATGTCTGATTTGTGTCTATTTATTCTTTTGCATAGAGACTGTCCAGTTTGGCCAACATACATGGCAGAGGGGCATTGGTGGTACATGATGGCATATATCACATTGGTAGATGTGCAGATGAGTGAGCCCCCGTTGGTGTGGCTTATATGGTTAGGTTCTATGGTGGTGTCCCCTGAATAGATATGCAGACAGAGTTGGCAATGCGGTTTGTTGCTGGGATTGGTTCCTGGGTTAGTGTTTTTGTTGTGTAGTTGCTGGTGAGTAGAGATTATGCCACACACTCTCAAAGAAACTGCAGAACCACCTGATCGACATCCTATACAGCAAACAGGAGAAGATTAAGAATGAACTCTCAAAACTGAAGACTCTCATAAAAAAACAACCTTCCACACAAAATTCCTCATGGCTGCACTTTATAAAAACTAGACAAGAAACTAGGCAACACACACTTTGCTTCTCTACAGAGAAAAAAAGGACACTAAACCAGTGCTTCTCAAAGTTGGGCCGCCGCTTGTTCAGGGAAAGCCCCTGGCGGGCTGGGGATGGTTTGTTTACCTGCCGCGTTGGCAGGTTCTGCTGATCGTGACTCCACTGGCCACGGTTCACTGCTCCAGTCCAATGGGGGCTGCAGGAAGGGTGGTCAGCACATCCCTCAGCCCACGCCCCTTCCTGCAGCCCCAATTGGCCTGGAGCAGTGAACCGTGGCCAGTGGGAGACGCGATTGGCAGAACCTGCGGACGCGGCAGGTAAACAAACCAGCCCCAGCCCACCAGGGGCTTTCCCTGAACAAGCATTGGACTGGCTTTGAGAAGCACTGCACTAAACTATCTAAACTCCTACATGCCACAAGGAACCACAACAGTGGTAGCCTTAACTCACCCAACAATATTGTTAATCTATCCAGCTATACTCTTAGGACAAACTCTTCTGCCAGGCTATCTCGGGGCTCTCCTTCTGCCCCAGCACCCCCATGAACATGATACAGTTCTGCAATGACCTGGAATCCTACTTTGCCATCTCTCACTTAAGGAATATTTTCACTACACCATTGAACAGCATACTAACTAACCCACAGAAACCTTCTTATCAATGCTACAAGAAGAAGGATTCTGCATGGACTCCTTCTGACGGTCAAAACAATAAACTTCTACACAGAGTAGACCTGGACTTCTACATAGAGTGCTTCTACCGACATGCCCGGGCTGAAATTATGGGAAAAGCAGTATCACTTGCCCCATAACCTCAGCCATGCAGAACACAACGCCATCCACAGCCTCATAAACAACTCTGACATTATAATAAAAAAGCTGACCAAAGAGGTGATGTAGTCATCATGAATAAGTCAGAATATGAATGAGAGGCTGCTAGGAAACTCTCTGACACCACATTCTACAGGCCATTACCCTCTGTTCCCACTGAGAATTACCAAAAGAGACTGCACTATCTGCTCAAGAGATTCTATGAAGAAGCATAGGAACAAATCTACACACATACACCCCTAAAGTCCTGACCAGGGGTATTCTATCTGCTACTCAAGATCCTGAACGCCCCATTATCTGCGGCATTGGCACCCTGACAGCAGGATTGTCTGGCTATGTGGACTCTCTCCTCAGGCCCTATGCTACTAGCACTTCCAGCTGTCTTCGAGATACCACTGACTTCCTGAGGAAACTACAATCCATTGGTGATATTCCAGGAAACACCATCCTAGCCACTAACATTCCACACAAAAATAGACTACAAGCTGCCAGGAACAGTATCCCTGATAATGTCACAGCAAACCTGGTGGCTGAGCTTTGTGATTTTGTCATCACCGACAGCTATTTCAGATTTGGGGACAATTTATACCTTCAACTCAGTCGCACTGCTGTGGGTACCCACATGGCCCCACAGTATGCCAACATTTTTATGGCTGACTTAGAACAACGCTTCCTCAGCTCTCATCCCCTAGTGCCCCTACTCTACTTGCACTACATTGATGACATCATCATCATCGGGACCTATGGGAAGGAAGCCCTTGAGGAATTCCACTAGGATTTCAACAATTTCCACCCCACCATCAACCTCAGCCTGGACCAGTCCACACAAGAGATCTGCTTCCTGGACACTACAGGGCAAATAAGAGATGGTCACATAAACACCACCCTATACTGGAAACCTACTGACCACTATACTTACCTACATGCCTTCAGCTTTCATCCAGACCACGTCACATGATCCATTGTCTACAGCCAAGCCCCAAGAAACAACTGCATTTGCTCCAATCCCTCAGACAGAGACAAACACCTACAGGATCTCTATCAAGCATTCTTAAAACTACAATACCCACCTGGGGAAGTGAAAAAACAGATTGACAGAGCCAGAAGGGTACCCAGAAGTCACCTACTACAGGACAGGCCCAACAAAGATAGTAATAGAACGCCACTAGCCATCACCTACAGCCCCCAACTAAAACCTCTCCAGAGCATCATCAAGGATCTACAATCTATCCTGAAAGACAATCCTTCACTCTCACAGACCTTAGGAGACAAGCCAGTCCTCGTTTACAGACAGCCTTCGAACCTGAAGTAAATACTCACCAGCAACTGCATACCATAGAATAGAAACACTAACCCAGGAACCAATCCCTGCAACAAACGCCATTGCCAACTCTGTCTGCATATCTATCCAAGGGACACGATCATAGGACCTACCCACATCAGCCACACCATTGGGCTCGTTCACCTGCAGATCTATATGCCATTGTAGTGGGGTGGTTACCCGCTCCTGCCCTGTGGGGCTTGAAACAGCCTAGGAGAGGGCTGGAGTTGGGGAAGGGAGCAAAGCCCTGGCTGATTGAGGGAAGTGGCTGCAGCTGGGGCCATGCCCCAAACAGACTAACCAGGCCTTATAAGAAGGGTAGGGCAGCTGTAAGCTAAGGACTTTCTCTCTGCTTGTAGAGAGAGAAGGGCCTGGCTGCTAGGGAACTGAGCAGGGTAGTGGGAGCGGAGCAAGGCTGGGGGAAGGCTAGAGGAGCTGGGGAGCTCTGGCCTAGGAAAGCCACAGGCTGTTGGCCTAAGACCAGTAATGGGGCTGCAGAGGGGCAGCCCAGCTATAGAGAGGCAGCAGGTCCAACCCAACCTTGCCTGTGATGAGTGGCGCAGTCTGCCCAGGGAGTGGGGCTAGATGGTGACTGGCAGTAGTCTTACACTGAGGCGAGGTGGAGTTAGTGGGTGGGGGCTCCCCTGGGTGGGAAGACCCAGAGTGTAGGGGTACTGCCAGTGAGGGCAGCAACCTAGAGAAAGGGGCACTGGAGTCCTGGGAGGGACACAGGGGCCAGCAGTAAGGTGGATAACCAGCCTGCGAGGGCGCTCCAGGACATTGGAAGAGCTAATTCTCATGGAGGACCAGCAGGAGGTGCGGCAGGGGTGAGTCCACTCCCTTACAGCCATCATGTGCCAGCAGTGTACATTGGCCAAACCAGATAGTCTCTATGCAAAAGAGTAAATGGACACAAATCAGACATCAAGAATCTAACACCTAAAAACCAGTAGGAGAGCACTTCATTCTCCCAGGACACTCAATAACAGACTTAAAATTGATCATTCTTCATCAACATCATCAACGACGACAACAAAAAAACCTTCTAAAACAGACTTCAGTGAGAAACTGGAGATCTGGAATTAATTTGCAAACTTGACACCATCAGATTAGGCCTGAATAAAGACTGAGAGTGGCTGAGTCACTGCAAAAAATAATTTCCCCTCTGATATTCACCCCTTCTTATCAGCTGTTGGGAATGGGCCCCATCTACCATGATTGAATTAGCCTTGTTAGCAATGACCCCCCACTTGGTAAGGCAACTCCCATCTTTTCATGTGCTGTATATTTATACCTGCCTACTGAATGGTTCATTCCGTGCATCTGATGAAGTGGGTTATATCCCACAAAAGCTTTTGCCCAAATAAATTTGTTAGTGTCTAAGGTGCCACAAGGAGTCCTCGTTGTTTTTGCTGATACAGACGAACACGGCTACCCCTCTGAAACCAAACACTAGATATGGAATCATGAAGTTAGAGATGGAGAAAACTTATTAGTTTTTTAATCATTCCCCTAACCATGCAGAATTGTAGTCCTTGACTTTCTTTTATTAAACTTTATTTTAAAAAAACAAACAAAAGGAAATGCAGTAGCTGTTGTTGCCTTCTCTGATCTTTCTCAAGATTTTTGATTTAACTCTCACTTAAAGGGAGAATCTTTTAAATGGGTCTGATCCTATAAAATCAATAGCAAAATTTCTGTTGACTCCAGGGAAGACAGGCCTCACATAACACTGATTTGAAGTATGTATCAGTTTAGTTAGTTCAGCAAGTTTCTAAGTTTGATAATTACATTTGTTCCAGTTTGTCATCTTGTTCAATACTGTCACCTACAACCTTGCCTGTTGAGTAGTAAATTAAAGGGGAGTTCAATTTCTGGTTGTGAAAGTGTCTTCTGCTCTCTAAATGCCACCACAATACAATGAAACTCTCCCTTTGTAAGTCTATCAGTTACAGAACAGCAAGTTTGGCTGAAACAGACCACTACTACAACAACTATCTGTCCCAGTCCACTAAAGGGTCCTATTACATATGCAAAGAGGTAGACTTGCTGCCAGAAAGAGATGTGCCTTGCTGTACTTCAGGCACATACTGAAGTTGGCAGTTATGCTGCTTTTAAATGAGCTTTGGAGGCTCTGCTTCTTCCATTCTAGCTTCCTCACTCTTATAGGATTCAATGGTATTAAGTGCATTTAAGGTTTTTGGCCCAAAAAGGAAAGTTTCCAGAGATGAATTATTTAGTAGTTAGAGTAGCATTCAGAAGCCATAATCAAGAGTCAATCTTATTGTGCTCAGTGCAATATATACAGGAAGATATGGTCCCTGCTACAAAAAGCTTATAATCTTAAAAAAATGTTTGATCCTACAAATTTAAGCACTGGCTCAAGTACTTTTACTGTGAGTAGCCACATTGAAGTCAATGGGACTGCTCACACTGCATGAAGTTAAATGTCCTTAAGTCTTTACATAACATTAGATCCTGATGCTGTAACGCACGAGTGAGTTAAACAAAAAGATGAAATGTGGGGATAATGGGCACAGTTTTATAGACTGTGACCACAACTTGATGGCTGATTACTTTCAAGAGTTAAAAATACTTGGAAACCCTTGCTCAAACAACCTCAAATCTGGACCTCTGAAACTCTACCCGACCACCATGAGGAATAGTTATTTTCAGGAGAGTCATCACTGCATGCTTGCTTTTATAGCACATAGAAAATTCATCTGTTAAATGATAAGCTAGTCTTAACCTTAATTATAGTGTTGCTAGCACCCACTAAAATAAAGAAAAATACATACTGCTATTTTATGTATTTTCTACTTTCATAATGTGTTCAATTGTGCACAAAAAACATAGGAAGAAATGGTACCTGTACCAAGCAGCTTGCAGTCTAGACAGATAAAACTATTCAAATGCACTTGATGACCCAGAGGAGGTGCAGTAATACTGGCTAACATCAGAGACTTGTTTTTTTGGAAGAACAAAGTCTGAAATGCTTTCTAATTCTCATTTAATTTGTAAGTAGAGGTGAGTGATATCACATTAGCTATCCATGTCTACATTTTCCAGAAACTATTTTGTGAGCACTTTAACTTCATATTTGTCTGTTCAGACACTTAATATATGTATAAATTGTGAGTGTTTGAAATCCAAGCAGTGTTGTTTACGTGAGACCATCTGACTTACCATGGCATTGTCTGTGATCCTTAACTGTAGAAGAGCCTGTAGAATGTGCAGCATGAATACTCATGTGCAAATGTAAAACTCAATTCCTATGAATACTCACCCATGGGATATTGAAATTAGCTTTCGTTAAAACACTGTGCTAATGAAAGTTGGTAGCTGTTATGTTCATAAATTGCAAACACACAAGGGGAATGAATGTGACCAGTAAATACACATGTGAACACTTTCCAAAAATTAATCGTCTTTATTTATATTTGGGTCAGGTTCAGCTCTGTAATTCTGACAGTCTGTTTGTTATAATATTCTTAAGGAGCAAAACAATTTAAACTGTCTGAAACATGTGGGCCAAAGGGACAGATTTTGGGAGGAGCTCATCTCAGGCACCAAATAAGTGAGTCAACTTGTAAAAGAGCACATTAGGTTCATATGTACTATACTGTCTCAAATCTGGTCCCAACAAGTACAAATTTACAAAAAATGTATACTAATGCACAGATGAAGATATACAGATTTTAAATGTGCTAGTCTGGAGAGAAATTCATAGGAGAGGCACATTTAGGACAACAATAGTCTCTTCGACCTTGCTGATGAAAAGATGGACTATAATTTGAAGACCAGATTTGCCCCTTGCATAAGTGGCATAATTCACTTCTGTGGCATGAATCCATTTCAGAAAGTACAATTTTCACTGACATCAATGAATTGACCCTTTTTAAAAACAGGGCTTGTCATAGTATTTCTTCCCAGATCTGAACCTTAGAGTTCAGAAAATGAGATACTAGCATGACTCCTCTAAGCTTAATTACCAGCTTAGATCTGATAGCACTGCCACCACCCAAAAATATAGTGTTTTGGGACACTCTGATCTCCCCAACTTTCCCTGGGGACCCCCAAAACCCAATCCCTTGGGTTCTTAAAACAAGGAGAATAACCATTCCCCCCTCTTTCCCCTCCCAGACTTTCCCTCCCTGGGCTACCCTGAGAGACTACTGATCCAAACTCTTTAAATCACAACACAGAGAAGCATGTCCCTTCCCTTCCACAAAGAGCAAACAGATCAAGGAAAACAGAGAGAGATTCCACCTCTCCCCCCTCCCGTCTCCCCACCAGTCCTGGTGAGTTTAAACCCAATCCCCTGGGATTAAACAAGGGAAACAAGGGAAAAAAATCAATCAGGTTCTCTTAAAAGAAATCTTTTATAAAAGAAAGGAAAAAGTAAAGAATATCTCTAACTTCAAGATGTAAATATTACAGGGTCCTATAGCTTACACGACACAGAGAGAAACTTTTCCCCAGTACCAATACAAATCAAAATATTCCAGCAACTACACATATAAAAGTTAACCAGCCAGATCCACATTTGCAAATAGAGAAAAACAATCAAAAGACTAAAACCGCCTGTTCTTACTTACTATTTGAGCAGAAATGAGAGAGCCTGTAGTAATGTCTGGTCTCTCTCAGACCCCCCCAAGAGAGAACACACAACGGACAAAGAACACACACAAAAGCTTCCCTCCACCCAGATTTAAAAGTATCTTGTCTCCTGATTGGTCCTCTGGTCAGGTGTTCCAGTTCCCTGCTTGTAACCCTTTACAGGTAAAAGAGACATTAACTCTTAACAATCTCTTTATGACAGGGCTAAATTTGATTTTATAAAACTTTATGCTAAGATTGGTAACTCTTCTTCTGTAGTAACATCTCTCAACCTGTAGTATTGTTTCTAGCTTAGGCAACTGAGAATAGCATTAGAATCTGTATTGCAGAAGTAGGGTTGTCCATCTCAGACTGAAAGATGTTTTCTGGCACTGACTCACCTTAAGCACTACAAACTGGCTAGCAGTTTCCAATATATAGCACTCATTCTCCTCTTTCTAATCTGTTCTATACCAGCAGCCACAAAATGTTACTGTCCTTGATATTGACAGAGCTTTTTTGCTATAATAGGTTTTACCCAAGTGTGCATTTAAGTAGATGGAATCTGCTGTTTCAGTTGATGGTCCAGCATCTCAGCAGGGATTTCTATTTCTGGTATGGATGTTTTGGATTTTTTCCAGGTAAAGCTAACAGTACTTAAAAATCCCTGTGCCATAGCTATCAGTCCAAAATAAATTGTCTAGACAGTGTACAGGGACTGCCACCAGAGCACACAATACTCTGTTCTTGAATATAGTATCCCATTGTCTCTGATTGTTCTTGTTTCATATCTGAGCTCATGTTTGGTCTCTACTATACAGTCTGCATCTCAGCATAGCTTGTAAAAGCATCCTCTGAATGGTGTTTTTTTTTTTTTTACAAGCAATGCATACATTTTCTCAACACACATTGACAGATGCAATTTGAGAACGGGAGCAACTCTTTGAACTTCTGAGCACAGATCATTTTGTAAGATCACATACACCTAGGAAATGTATTTCATGTTTGTATCCATCTGTCTCTTGCAATATACTTATACTGTACCCTCTTTAGGACAGGGACCATCTTGTTCTAACATCACTTTATTTTCTTTGAAGTATGGAGTCACACCCTGTCCCACACTGGTAAGCAGTTATTTGAGAGGTCCAACTGAAGTTATCAGTGTTGCATAGTGTCTTTATTAATGAAGGAATGGTGTTGCTTTAGTGGTGTCTGTCTTACTGATGTACTTTGACCTCTTCAGAATTCTGCATCTTGATACTTTTTGGTTTTGTGTCCTTTATTGCTTGGTTGCTCTTCAGTATGACTTGCCATACAGTACTTTGCCACTTACACAGGAAATACATAAATATACTGTACCATAGACTTCATATACAGTGTTTGAAGACTAGAGGTTAGTGAACACTGCAAAAATGTTCTGCATCTTTGAACCCTTAAACAAATTCACTTTGCCTGCATTTGTGCATCTTTTGCTTCCACTTCCTCTGAATATTTTATTAGGTGGGATGTGTGAGAAGCCACAGACTTTAAGCCAGTGTAGCAGAAAACTCATGGAAAATCTTGAATTTGTAAACATGTTTGCCCTGGAAATCTGATTAAGTTTTCACTAATCTAAATAAGGAAACACATCAATGTGGTACGTCACAACAAAAAAACCGAAAACGTTTTGAAATTGGATATTTCCGATGGATAAATAAGATGTCAGACCCTTGGATGAAATTGATCTTTGTGTAGAATGGGTCAGGTTATTTATAAAGGAGAGAGTTTTTACTGATATACAAATAATTGTCACCGCAAAAGTGTGTGCAGGTTCGAGTCTTCATATTTGTTGTCATAAGTTTTTTTAAATGATGTGACAAGCAGTTTATGTGCATGGAATTGTATAGCAATATTTCATCTCTACTCCCTGAGCCAACCAAAGCCCATGTAACAACACCTAAGCATAAATAATGTGCCTAGCCACCCAAGCTTGGACCTGTCTGAGCATAGATGGCTAGCCAAAATCTCTGCTGGTGCCTTAACATTCACACTCCTATTTTAATGTGCTAGCTCAAGCATCCTTACCTGGCCTTGGAGTGTAGTGTAGATATACCCGGGGGGCCATGATTTCAACCATATTCTCCGGTATTGATAGTCAAAGGGTTCAGCAGGTTTTAGGGTCACTTGTTGGCTTTATTTGCTATACTTATGCCTGCTGTTATTGTGACTGTTTCACAGCAGCCTTCATGCTGATCCCTGCCACTGCAAAATTCTAAATGTCATAAGAGAAGATAATGTGGTGACAGGAAGGATTTCCTAGTCCCTGGTCTGCATTTACATCAACTGAATCAGTATGGAAGTTATATATTCTTCTCTCCCCCGCCCCATCCCTTTTTAAAGGGAACAATTCGCTTAAGATCATAGCAGAAGTAGCATGTTTTTTATGGATATGAAGTTAATCCTACAATCAGAACTTAAAGAGAGTAACTATTTTTTTCAGTGCCATAGAAATCCTTTTAAAAATTTTGTTCCTCAGTCTGTTTGAAAGTTTCTGAGGACCTTTTATAACAGAGTGTGTTTTGAGAAAGAATGGCTTGTAAGCTGTTCAAGAGCTGAAGCAGCTTGCTGTGTTGAACATCTTAGCACAGCAGGACAGAGTACATACAACAGAAGTTTAGGTATGGGTCTGAGGAGGAAGCTAGCACAATAGCTTTGATTCTGAAAAGAGAACCATAAGGGGGCAGTGGGGAAATAAAGAACAGACATAAAAAAGACAAGCTTGTGAGACATAGTAAATGCACAAGGCATGACACAAGTGGGAGAACCGAGATCCCCATACATCACAGGGGTGAAGTGTGTACCTTTATCTCAGTTACCATGGTTGATAGATGACTTAAAAAAAAGTCTATACTCATCATCATAAGCATGCCCTTCACCCTGCATACTTAATTTTTTTTCTTCTTGGTGCAGGCTGATGGACCGCTGATGCTTCTGCTTGTAAGACCTGATTTCCAATGACTTTGGAAAACTCTAACCATTTGGGCTGAAATCTTCATGCTGGGGGCTGCCTGAGGCATAACTTTGTCTTGAGAAGCATTAGTAAAAATAGTTTGGCCATTTCTAAGGGTGAGGGACATTGTTTTACCCATCATAAAAAAAAATATACAACTCTTCTGTTGAAAAGCTCTACTTCCCCTATGCTTTGAAGAAGGGATTCAAAATTGGGCAGAGGTATTGCCCTCATGTCAGGGAAGTGCTTCTTGGTGTTCCTGTGGGGAAAAATAGCCCAAATTTGGCTGACTTCTAAGTGTTTTGAAGAAAACCCACAGGCATGACCAGGAGTCAGGGAATGGGAGGAAGAAAAGGACTATTTAGACAAGGAGGTGGAATACTCAGATTGGATGAGAAATTCCATTGACTTACAGGATCTGGCCGTGTCTGTACACATCAGGCAGACATCTTCAATACTGACTCACTATTCTTAGCCAGCTGTAGCTACTTATTTCTTAATATTTTTCTTGTGGAAGATAAACTTCAATATTGATACAAAAATTGTTACTGATGAAATTTTTATTAATTATAGACTTGTCTTTGTCCACTCTGCTGAATTTTGAGATGCTTTCATACACATGATGGTCAGAATATAGTAATTTACAAGCTTGTTAGCTTTTTTATAATAAAGGTTTAAGCTCACTACCTTTCTTAAAGTCTCTGCTGACTGTCAGTGTGGCAGGATCCCAGTGTGTCAAAGACCCTCCTCCCCCAACCCATAAAACCATAAGTGTTTACATAGGTTCTGAATTAGTTTTATAATTTCAATTTTACTTTAATGTTCTATACCCCTCTTACGCTGTCTTTCAAAAGACTGCATATTGTGACAGACTGACAATATCTGGAACAAATCTTCTGGAATTAGGATAATTCAGTACAGTTAAATTTAACCATATTGAATTAGGATTAATACCTTTAAAGTACATTATATTAAAATGCAATTTTGTACGTTATCATTCTGTGTACCTTCTCCAGTAGGAGGGGGATGTTAATGTACTTCCTCTATTAACCACCATTTGAAGTTCCCCTCTGGAGAGACGTATGTATACAAGTTCACACTAGATTCTGGGACCAACAGGCAAAGGATTTTTGGTTACATAGCTTTTTTTTTTTTAACAGGCTCAGGGCTGCTTCCTTTTTCCAGCAAATGGACAGGGCCCCAGTACTTAGGGTAGGGGTGAAAGGAGTGGGCCTCGTGATACTGGGTGCTAGTTCTGAGCCAAGGTTGTGATGACTTTGTGACCACGAAGGAAATCCTATGGATGTGGTATTGAGGGACTGCTCCTGCCAGAGTCCATGTTATAGTTGGGGGGGTGATGTCAGGTAAGCCTATTTGCATGGGAATAGGTTCTTATCGTTAAATGTTTTCTTTTATAGTGCTTTTTAACTTAAGAGTAAAGTAGGCTTGCATAGGAAGTGTTGGTACCTATATAGCTGTAGCAAGGATACCTGTTAACCATCTCTGAAGAGAAAGCAAGCAAGTGTCCTTGAGCAAGCTGCCTGTGCTGAGAAGTGTGCAGCCTGGAGATACCCCAATCAGAAGGGGGAGATGCAGGTCTCCATCCTGAAGGGCAGCTGCTGGGGAGCTAGGAGTCTGAGACCAGATGTGCTTGCTGGACTGCTGAGAGGAAATACAAATGTAGTTGCCTAGAATTGTGACCTATATAAGTACTGGTTATTGTGATTTGTCTCCTAGAATTTTTGATAGTCTTAATTGCAAATTGTAAACATGAGTTTCACGCTTTAAAAGACCTAAATTGAATGTAAAAGAATGCAAGAATCTCTTATTCTGAATACTTCAAATAGGAGTGATGCATAAGAGATGTAATCAAGAGCCACAAACTAATGTGTAAAAATGGGCTTCCCCTCTACTGCCTGTGAGGGGGGCTGTCATAAACAGATAGTAGGAGTTAATAGAACAGAAGTACTTTATATCTCTTTTGACTGTAAAGGGTTAACAAGTTCAGTAAGCCTGGCTGTCACCTGACCAGAGGACCAATCAGGGGACAGGATACTTTCAAAATCTTGAAGCAGGAAAATTCTTGTGCTGTTAGTTTTTGGTTGTTCTCTCTGGTTCTGGAAGTGACCAGACATGCAACCAGGTTTCTCTCCAACTCTCCAATACAGGCTCTATAAGTTCAAATAGTAAGTTACTAGGAAAATAGGCAATAGGCTTATGTTGTTTCTGATTTATGTGCATGTTGGCCTGGAAGGACTTCAAAATTTGTTATTTTGCTGAAAAGGATTGTAGATTTGTCTTGTATACTTGAGGTCTGGCAGGGTAATTCCAGTGTCTATAGCTGAAAGAACCCGTACCATAAATTCCAATTTAAATATTTTAAAAGATAAATTTTACTGTTTTTTTCTCTCTTTTAGAATTAAAAAAGCTTTCTTGTATTAAAGAACCTGATTGTTCTTTTTTATTCTGGTGTAAGAGCCCAGGGATGGGGTCGGATCGACCAGGGAATTGTGGGAGAGAAAGGGGAGGGAAGGGTGGTGGCAGCGCTACAAGTATTAAGCTGGTAATTGAGCTTAGAAGAATTCATGCTGGTACCCAATCTTTTGGACGCTAAGGTTCAGAGTGGGGAATTATACCATGACAGGGGCGAACCTTCAGTTTGTAACCACACAATTCTAGATATGTCCTTATTATAATTGTTTTTAGAAGCACTCTAAGGTCTTCAGTCTGTTAACTTTAAAGAAAACATGTAGCTGCAGAAATGTTTTGATAGCTTCTAACATGTTTCTTTTTAAAGTTGAAAAACGTTTGTTTGTTCCTTAAATACTAAAGTGGCATAAGTATCTTTCACGGCGTTCACTTGCTAGGACTTTGTATCTAAAAACAGCCTCCATATACCAACTTCAGCATACCACTGTGAAGCATGTGGTATGTAAAACATTTTATGTACAAGCACAGCAAGGCCATTTGTTGATCATATACTAATGTAACAACTATTAAATATAAAAGTACTAATTGGAGGAATTAATTGTCTAGCAATGCGTAGGTAACTTCTGTACCAAACTCAGACAGGAGTCCCCTCTCCAATACTAAGAGAACAGTGAGTTAATGACCATTGGTTTAAAGAATTCTTTTCCGAATTATTTCAGTTTAAAATGACTATTTGGAGAGAAAAAAGACCTTTGTGACATGTGAGATTCATTTGAAGCAGAATTCCACTAAATCGTGGTGGAACTAAAAGAATATCTCAGAAAATGGACTAAAGAGTTAAAATGTTTTGAGTGCCAGCCACAAAAACGAAGTGCCCAGCTGCATAAACATTAGTAGATTTCACATTCACAAGCTGAAGATCTTCCTAAGACTAGCCCATGAAGGAAGTGAGTCAATGAATGGATGACAGCAGCTGATACTTGAATCTAGCTAACCCCCTAAAAAGTGCCCCCTCCTCCCTGTGTAAAGCTGCAGAAGGAGAAGAATATTGAACTCTGAATTGAGCAAGCAGTAACAACATTCTGTTCACACCTCTTAACTTAAACAGTAGCACTCAATACTGGGCTCTGCTCTGTCCAGCAGCCCCTCTAGGAGAAAGCTGCAGCAGATGGCTCAGTTGGAAAAACCACAATACAGCATCAAGAAAAAGCAAGTTTTCATTTCAGCAGTTTATGTAACTTGATATAATCATCAAGACTTGAGCATCTATGACAGACACTTGACAAAAGCACTGCCCAGGAATCTTAAATTCTCTTGTGGTGATTTTCCATGGATATTGAATTGCTCTTCTAATTTAAGATAGTAACAGCTTTTCCTGTTAAACACCAGATAGTTTAAACTATTTTCCTAGAGAGGGAACATAAGCTAACTCTGCTGGACAGTGAGAAATGGTGAATTCAAGACCTTAATATTCATTAATTTGCTAGACTCAGTACTACACTGTATCTTGCTTCCAGGATATTAGACAGGGCAGGTAAGGTAACATCTTGTATTGGGCCAACTTCTTTTGGTGAGACACAAACTTTTGAAGGACAAAGAGTTCTTCCCAGCTATGAAAGGTACTCCAAGCATCATCACAGCTTAGCTAAACAATCTGTTCCACCTTGTATTTAGCTGTGACGTTGTGAGTTAATCCAAAGCTTCTGTCCCTTACAGAATATGTTAGCTCACTCACTTTGTTGCTCTATTTAAAATACTTTCTTTGGTTTCCCGAGACTTGGATAATATCACCTTTACTCATTTTATAAACTGTTCAGGCTGTTAATGATAAACCTGATAGGAATTAGCTACCCTTAAATAAGTTCATATATGGGAAAAGATTTTGTTTATCTAGGATATGCCAAGATAGGATTCTTTATTGTTTTTTGGGGAATATTACAAACTGGTTTTTGACCATGTGGTTGCAATGTCTTTGGGAACCATATTGTTTTTGCTGTTTTAAGCCTGAAACAGTCAAAATCTTTGCTACAGAGATGGGCAAGATAGTATGAGCTGTAGAATATGTGTAACTCTCTGTATCTATCAGTATAGGTGATGTGTTCTGGGCTCACTGTGGAAGGGGGAGAAGCAGGAAATAGTCATGCAGAATCTGGGATCATGAGAGGTGATTAATGCAAAATTACAAGGCTGGCTATGTAGATTCCCAGCCTTTGAAGTACAGCCTCATGGGAAATAAGGGGATGGACTGTTTTCAGGAAGCTGGGGAACAAATCAAGACTCTGGTATAGAAGGCTATTTAAACAGACCCCTTAGGACCTTTCTTTTGATTCAGTAAAGGGATACGATCTTTGGTCCTCAGGTGGCTCCAGCCCTTGCAGAAGTTTTGGAAAGACTCTTGACATACCAGATTCCCCATGTTGTTGGTGTCACTAAGGATAATCCTAAGTAACTTAGAAGGTAAAAGGCAATAAGAATATAAGATCTCCCTGTTTCAGGCCTCTAGTGAACAAGAGTCTTTCCATGTTTAAACTCTAATCGACCTCAGAGGCTGGCAGAGGGGAAAGGCCAGGTGCACCAGCCCTTATCAGTTGTAAGGCTGCTCAAACTGG